>NC_051075.1:82068412-82368412 GCF_004664715.2 Peromyscus leucopus
AGAATGATTATTTTTGAAAAAAATCTTCAGTCTAATCTTTTCTGCCATCCCTTCCCATGGCAGCTTCCTGCTCCTGCAGGGCTTCTGACCACACTCGGGATGTGGTTGCAGCACTGTGTGTCTTGCACAGTAATAGACCACAGAGTCCTCAGATGTCAGGCTGCTGAGCTCCATGTAGGCTGTGCTGGAGGATGTGTCTACAGTCACTTTGGTCTTGTCCTGGAACTTCTGAACATAGCCAGTACCACCATTCTGAGGATAAATGTATCCAATCCACTCCAGGCCCTGGCCAGGCCTCTGCTTCACCCAGTCTATACCATAGCTAGTGAAAGTGTAGCCAGAAACCTTGTAGAACAACTTCACTGAGGAACCAGGTTTCCCAAGCCCAGGACCAGACTGCTGCAGCTGGACCTAGGAGTGGACATCCGTGGAGAGAAAGGCAGAGTGGATGTCATTGTCACTTCAGTCCCTGTTCCCTCTTCAGGGTTGGAACTGGAAAGCCTCTTACCTGTAGTTACTGACAGGAGGGAGAGGATAATCCAGCTCCATCCCGTGGTGAGAACCTGTGTGCTCAGTAACTGTAGAGAGAACATTGATCATATGTTGTTCTAGGGTGTGGACATCTCTGTATTTACCACTATAGACTCACATGATTTGCATATTAATGACACAGGGTACTTCTTATATAAGCACCTAGTCCAGCTAGAGAAGAGTTAACCTGGGTCAGGGAGCAGGATGCTGAGATTCAAATCATCATCCTGTCTGAGGAAGTAGCCATTCCTGAGACCTGTGCAGACCCAGTGGATATAACATAAAGACCTAATATCTTAATTCAAAAATAAAATTTAAACCAGAAACATTTGGTCTTCTTTGTGCCAAAATTGATTTTCAGGTTGTGGTTGTGATTAGAATATTAGTGTCTGGAAGTTTTAAAAATTCATAAATTAGGAGAATTTGTAATCTTCTTTCATATGCAATCCATTAATAGTTGCTTTTCCTGTAAGTTGCAGGTATGTGTTTCTTGGGTTTGTTTTTAACACTTTCCTTTTCTTGTGTATTAGTTTACATTTGATAGAGAGAAAGAAAGGGAGGGAGATGTGGAGGTAGGAAGGATTGGGGCTGGGCAGGGAAACCGTGATCAGAATATATTGTATGAAAAAAAATGTTTTTCACAAAATCAAATTTAAATAAATAAATCCTAATAAAATAAATGAGACAATAACAATCTGTACAATATTTAACAAAGAATTTTTACTGTGTTTGAACATGGAGACGTCACATAACTGCAGCAGGTGTTGTTCAGCTAACAGACTTTAGGAAGGGAGTCCACAGAGGCTGCAGAGTTGCTCTCCTCCACTCCTCATCTCATTTCTCCCTGTTGATTACTGGCTCCGCTGTGCACCCTGCTGCTCCCCTGCATGCTGGTATATCTTGGTTTATACAGAAGGTTTTTGTTTGTTTGTTTGTTCATTTTGTTTTTAACAAAGGAAACTGAAGGGTTTATCTAATTATTCTTTACCAATAAAAAATCAGGAGTCAGATGTTGGTGTAATAACCTGAAAGATCAGAGAAACAGGGGAGCAGCCAACAGTAACTTCCTACCTCTTCTGTTCCTTCTCCCAAAAGGGCCGACATCCTCTCTCAACCTCACCTTATTACTTTCTGTCTCCTAACTGTCCACGGTGCTCCAAACTTCTATGGTCAATATTGGTCAGCTACTGGCTAGCTCAGCCCTCTGACTCAAAGCAAGCTTTATTTTCACAAATAAAAATTAAAATTTCAAAATATCACACCACAGAAAATAGATTTATTATATTGGAAAAAGGCAGTAGCCATGACAATAATAGAAAAAGCAGCTTGATTTGACACCCTCCCTTCTTTCTGTAGTATTGAAAACTAAAACTATTTCCTTGTACATGCTAAGCAAGCACTCTCCCACTGTGCTGGATCTGCACCTCATGTCTTTCAACCAAATAGAGGCTAGGTATAGTATCATATACATGTAAAACCAGCAGACAGAGACAGGAGGACAAGAATTCAAGGTCTACCTCTATGACCTAGTGACTTTGAAGACTACACTAAATTCATTCACTTCCTTTCTGTATGTATGTATACCAAGGAAGATGCTGGCTGCCAAGACTTACTCCCTGAGTTCTAGTCCCAGAAGCCACAAAATAGAAGGGGAGAAAGATTGTCCTCTGATTTCAAACTAGGTGTCATTAAATTTGTGTGTGTATGAACATATAAACAAATACAAATAAATAAATATCTCTATTAAAATTTGAAAAAAAATTATTAGGGTCTTGGACATAGTTCAGTTGGTAGAATGCTGCCTAGCACTCATGAAGCTCTGCTTTAAATCTCTAACACCACACAAAGCAGAGGAACCCTAGCAATGGGGAATTGGAGGCAGGAGGATCAGAAGTTAAAGGTCATCCTTGGGTATACAGTGAGGTTTCATGAGCAGAATTCTTCCTCTCATGTCTCTGCTTCCATATTTATGCCATGGGAACTTCTCTCCCCAGTGCATGGTCTGTGCTCATGTGCATATCACACACTCTCATTTTAACAAGCTGAACAGAAATGGAACTCCTCATTCAGCAAGAATTATTCTATTTACTACTGAAAACAGACTTGTCTTCTACCTGGAGGCAGCCATTACAGAAACCATGAATGCCACTTCCAACCCAGGGATCTCTGGTAGTGGTTCTTCATGGTCTGTGAACATTATAGTGAAGTTTAACTGTCTCTCTTGAACAGTAATGTATGCCTACAACTTCAGTGCTCACATGACTCAACTGTAGCCAAAATGACTTTTGGTTTTATGGAGATATTGAACATGTGTCAAAGATTTATTTTATTTGTGCTTCTATGGTCATTAATATCTCTCACAGTGAAGAGTTTTCCTCTTGTCAGATGGATTCAACTCCAGCACTATCCGATGGTACTACTGAGTCACTAAAGGATTACACCATGCCAAATTACTGTGCCTAGGAAAAATAAGCATATTGCCTTTGCTTAGAGCAATCATGCTTTGCAGGGAATAATGGAGTTCACCGAGTCTAGCTTCTTTTAAAGGCACAAGTCAGAGGTTTATAAGTTAGGGCCCTTGGCTCCTGGGGCACAGTGTGCCTTTCAGAGAAATTGAAGCATTCCCTCAGTTAGTGAAATTTTAAGTCACCTCTGTTTCTCTATTTTCCCTAGAAGACTACAAAACATATAGAAGATGGAAAGGGCAATTGGTCTTAGACATCAATCTTCCTTACCCTATAAAAACACAAATGTCATAGTATCCTGGACTACACCATTGTATTGATCCTGGAAACTACCATTATACTCTGATACTGATAAGAATATAGCAAGTCACCCGACTTCCCTTCTGGACCAGAGGTGAGTATCCGGGCCCAACCCGGACCACATCCCTGGGCACCAGCCACTCAGGGAAGACCTGCCCAACTTGGCCCCAGGTTCTGGGCACTGGGCAGGTCCCCTTCTAGCCCAACCTGGAGGGATCCCCTTTTCCAAACACCCCAGCAGCCCCTGCAATCTCCACGCCCTGCCCCCACGACCATCTGCCCAAGACCCCAGCCACTTCCTGAGACTTAGTGACTGGCCCCCAGCTCTCATCCTGCCCCTGACTTCCCTTCTGGACCAGACAGGGCTCCCATCTTGCACTGGACTTCCCTCCTGGACAAGAGCTCACATCCTGACCTAGACTTCCCTTCTGGACAAGAGTGCACATTCTTCCCCGACTTCCTTTCTGGAAAAAAGCTCCTATCCTGCCCCAGACTTCCGGTCCCAATAAGAGCTTCCATCCTGCCCTGGAGTTTCCATTTGGACAAGAGAACTCCCATCTGGACAAGAGAGAGAGACTTCCTGAATCTGTAATCTCTTTCTGAACAAAGTACACTGATAAGACCAAGAAGGAACCATAAGGAGATGGGCAGACATCAAGGCAGAAGTACATCCAACAAAATGAAGAGGAATACAGCATCACCAGAACCTAGCCTGCATCCAACATCTAGATCTGAACATCAAAAATTAGAAGAAGCACAAGAAAATAGCCTTATGAGTAACATCATGAAGAAGGTAGAGGCTTTTGTAGAGGAAAAGCCAAAAAATGGGAAGAATGCTGTAAACAACTAGAGGAAAGGGCAAACAAATTAGAAGAAAACAATAAAGTCCTGGAAGAAAACAATAAAGTCCTGGAAGAAAACAATAAATTCCTGGAAGAAAACAATAAAGTACTGGAAGAAAACAATAAAGTACTGAAAGAAAATCATGAAATAGCAATAAAACAAATAAAGGAAACAGTCCAAGACCTGAAAAGGGAAATTGAAAAAATAAAGAAGACACAAACAGAGGCAATGCTGGAAATAGAAAATCTGAGTAAAAGATCAGGAACATCAGATGCAAGTATAACTAACAGAATGCAAGAGGTGGAAGAGAGGATCTCTGGCATTGAAGATACAGTAGAAGACATAGTTTCATCAGTGGAAAGAAACACTAAAGCCAACAAAGTCATGAACCAAAATGTCCAAGAAATTTGGGACACCATGAAAAGACCAAACCTACGAATTATAGGGATAGAAGGCACAGAAAATATATTCAACAAAGTTATAAAAGAAAACTTTCCCAACTTAGAGAAGGAAATGCCTATGAAGATACAAGAAGCCTATAGAACACCAAACAGACTAGACCCCCCAAAAAAGTCCCCTCAACACATAATAATTAAACAACTAAATGTACAGAAAAAAAGAAAGAATATTAAGAGCAGCAAAGGAAAAAGAACAAGTGACCTATAAAGGTAAACCCATCAGAATAACACCCGATTTCTCAATGGAGACTTTGAAAGCCTGAAGGACCTGGACAGAAGTAATGCAGACACTAAGAGACCATGGATGTCAGCCCAGACTAATATACCCAGCAAAACTTTCAATCATCATAGACGGAAGGAGCAAGACATTCCAAGACAAAGCCAGATTTAAACAATACCTATCAACAAACCGAGCCCTACAGAAAGCAATAGAAGGAAAATTCCAACCAAGGGAAGTCAGATACACACTCAAAAACACAGGCAATAGATTAAGCCACAGCAGTAAACCCCAAAGAAGAGAAGTACACACACACACACACACACACACACTACCACCAAAGATAACAGGGATGAGCAATCACTGGTTGTTAATATCCTTTAATATCAATGGAATTAATTCACCTATAAAAAGACATAGGCTTACAGAATGGAAATGAAAGCAGGACCCATCTTTCTGCTGCATACAAGAAACACATCTCAAATTCAAAGACAGACACTACCTAAGAATAAAAGGCTGGGAAAAGACTTTCCAATCAAATGGTTCTAAGAAACAAGCGGTGTAGCCATCCTGATATCCAACAAAATAGACTTCAAACTAAAATCAATCAAAAGAGATCAAGAAGAGCATTACATACTAATCAAAGTTAAGATCCACCAAGATGAAGTTTCAATTCTGAACATTTATGCCCTAAACACAAGGGCACCCACATATGTAAAAGAAACATTACTAAAGCTTAAACCACATATAAAACCCCACACATTAATAGTGGGAGATCTCAACACCCCACTTTCACCACTGGACAGATCTCCCAAATCGAAACTTAACAGAGAAATAAAGGACTTAACTGATGTCATGACCCAATTGAACCTTATAGATAATCTACAGAACATTCCATCCTAACAAGAAAGAATATACATTCTTCTCAGCACCCCATGGAACTTTCTCTAAAATCGACCACATACTTGGCCACAAAGCAAATCTCAACAGATACAAAACAATTGGAATAACCTCCTGCATTCTATCAGACCACCATGGTTTAAAGTTAGATTTCAACAACAACAAAAACTACAGAAAACTTACAATCTCATGGAAACCCAATAATGCTCAACTGAATCACCAATGGGTTAAGGAAGAAATAAAGAAAGAAATTAAAGACTTCCTAGAGATCAATGAAAATGAAGACACCACATACCCAAACTTATGGGACACTATGAAAGCAGTGCTAAGAGGGAAATTCATAGCACTAAATGCCCACATAAAGAAGTTGGAGAAATCTCACACTAGTGACTTAACAGCACACCTGAAAGCTCTAGAACCAGAAGAAGCAAAGTCTCCCAGGAGGAATAGACACCAGGAAATTATCAAAGTGAGAGGTGAAATTAATAAATTAGAAACGAAGAGAATAATACAAAAAATTAATGAAACAAAGAGTTTGTTCTTTGAGAAAATCAATAAGATAGACAAGCCCTTATCCAAACTAACCAAAAGACACAGAGAGAGAATCCAAATCAACAAAATCAGAAATGAAAAGGGGGACATGACAGCAGACATTGAGGAAATCCAGAGAATTATAAGGTCATATTTCAAAAACCTCTACTCCACAAAACTGGAAAACCTAAAAGAAATGGACATTTTTCTGGAAAGGTACCAAATACCTATGTTAAATCAAGACCAGATAAACTATTTAAATAGTCCAATAACCCCTAAGGAAATAGAAACAGTCATTAAAAGTCTCCCAACCAAAAAAAGACCAGGACCAGATGGTTTCAGCGCAGAATTCTACCAGATCTTCAAAGAAGAGTTAATACCAACACTCTCTAAATTGTTCCACATAATAGAAACAGAAGGAACATTACCAAACTCCTTCTATGAAGCTACAATTACCCTGATTCCTAAATCAAACAAGGATTCAACAAAGAAAGAGAACTACAGACCGATCTCCCTCATGAACGTTGATCCAAAATACTCAATAAAATACTGGCAAACAGATTCCAAGAACACATCAGAACAATTATCCACCATGAACAAGTAGGCTTCATCCCATGGATGCAAGGGTGGTTCAACATATGAAAGTTCATCAATGTAATACACCATATAAACAAACTCAAAGAAAAAAACCACATGATCATCTCACTAGATGCAGAAAAAGCATTTGACAAAATCCAACACCCCTTCATGATAAAAGTCTTGGAGCGATCAGGGATACAGGGAACATACCTAAACATAATAAAGGCAATTAACAGCAAGCCAACAGCCAACAACAAATTAAATGGAGAGAAACTCAAAGCAATTCCACTAAAATCAGGAATGAGGCAAGGCTGTCCACTCTCCCCATACTTATTCAATATGGTACTTGAAGTTCTAGCCAGAGCAATAAGACAACATAAGGAGATTAAGGGGATACAAATTGGAAAAGAAGAAGTCAAGCTTTCCCTATTTGCAGATGACATGATAGTATACTTGAGTGACCCCAAAGATTCCAGCCAGGAATTGATAAAGCTTATAAACACCTTCAGCAACATAGCAGGATACAAGAACAACTCAAAAAATCAGTAGCCCTCCTGTATACAATGGACAAAGAAGCTGAGAAGGCAATTAGAGATACATCACCCTTTACAATAGCCAAAAATGACATAAAATTCCTTGGGGTAACATTAACCAAGCAAGTGAAGGACCTATATGACAAGAACTTCAAGTCCCTGAAAAAAGAAATTGAAGATGTCAGAAAATGGAAAGATCTCCCATGCACATGTATAGGCAGGGTTAACACAGTAAAAATGGCAATCTTACCAAAAGCAATCTACAGATTCAATGCAATCCCCATCAAAATACCAACACAATTCTTCACAGACCTGGAAAGAATAATACTCAACTTCATATGGAAAAAAAAATGGATAGCCAAAAGAATCCTGTACAATAAAACAACCTCTGAAGGCATCACAATCCCTGACTTCAAGCTCTACTATAGGGCTACAGTAATAAAAACAGCTTGGTATTGGCATAAAAACTGACATGTGGACCAATGGAATCAAATTGTAGACCCTGACATTAATCCGCACACCTATGAACATATAATTTTTGACAAAGAAGCCAAAAGGGTACAATGGAAAAAAGAAAGCATCTTCAACAAATGGTGCTGGCATAACTGGATATCAACATGTAGAAGGCTGCATATAGATCCATATCTGTCACCGTGCACAAAACTTAAGTCCAAGTGGATCAAGGACCTCAACATAAATCCAGCTACTCTGAACCTGCTAGAAGAGAAAGAAGGAAGGAGTCTTGAACACATTGGCATAGGAGATCACTTCATAAAAATAACACCAGTAGCACAGACACTGAGAGAAACAATCAATCAATGGGACCACTTGAAACTTAGAAGCTTTTGTAGAGAAAAGGATACGGTCAACAAGGCAAAGCGACAGCCTACAGAATGGGAAAATATCTTCACCAACCCCACATCTGACAGAGGACTGATATCCAGAATACATAAGGGACTCAAGAAATTAGGCATCAAAACGACCAACAGTCCAATTGAGAAATGGGCTTTAGAGCTAAACAGAGAATTCTCAACAGAGGAAACTCAAATGGCTAAAAGACATTTAAGGAATTGCTCAACATCCCTAATCATCAGGGAAATGCAAATCAAAACAACTCTGAGATACCACCTTATGCCTGTCAGAATGGCTAAGTTCAAAAACACTGAAGACACTTTATGCTGGACAGGATGTGGAATGAGGGGAACTCTCCTCCACTGCTGGTGAGAATGCAAGCTTGTACAACCACTTTGGAAATCAATATGGCGCTTTCTTAGAAAATTGGGAATCAATCTACCCCAAGATCCAGCTATACCACTCTTGGGCATATACCCAAGAAATAGTCAATCATACCACAAGAGCATTTGTTCAGCTATGTTCATATCAGCATTGCTTGTAATAGCCAAAACCTGGAAACAACCTAGATGCCCTTCAACTGAAGAATGGATAAATAAATTGTGGCACATATACACAATGGAATACTACTCAGCAGAGAAAAACAATGACATCATGGCGTTTGCAGGCAAATGGTTGGATCTAGAAAAAATCATCCTGAGTGAGATGACCCAGGCTCAGAAAGACAAATATGGTATGTACTCACTCATAGGAGGGTGCTAGATGTGGAACAAGGATGACTGGACCGCTACTCACATCACCAGTGAGGCTACCTGGAAAACGGGACCCCAAGAAAGACATGGAGAAATGGATGAGATCAACATGAACAGCCTGGACATGAGTGGGAGCGATGAAGGGCGAGGATCGAGGGAAAGAGAGAGGGAGATCCTAGCTGGATCAAGAAAAGAGAGGGAGAACAAGGAATAGACCATGGTAAATGAAGACCACATGAGGAAAGGAAGAAACAAAGAGCTAAAGAGGCCCACAGAAATTCACAAAGATACCACCACAAAAGACTGCTGGCAATGGTCAAGAGACAGCCGGGAATGACCTACCCTGGTGATGGGATGGCCAAACACCCTAATACTTGGGCCAGAAACCCCATCCAAGTACTGAGGAATCTGGATGCAGACATCCATGCTGGGAGTCTAATTAGTGAGAAAGAGGAGGGTTTATGTGAGCGAGAATTGTTGAAACCAAGGTTGGATAAAGCACAGGGACAAATAACCAAACGAATAGAAACACATGATCTATGAACCAAATGCTGAGGGTCCCCCAACTGGATCAGGCCCTCTGAATAGGTGAGAAAGTCGATTGGCTTGATCTGTTTGGGAGGCATCTAGGCATTGGTACCAGGTCCTGTGCTCATTGCATGAGTTGGCTGTTTGAAACCTGGGACATATGCAGGGACGCTTGGCTCAATCTGGCAGAAGGGGACTGGACCTGCCTGGACTGAGTCTATCAGGTCGATCCCAGTCCTCGGGGGAGACCTTGATCTGGAGGAGGTGGGAATGGGGGATGTGCAGGAAGGGAAAGAACAAGGGAATCTGTGGCTATTTTGTAGAACTAAATAGTATTGTAAAATAAAAAAAAAATTACAACAGAAAAAAAAACAACAGAAGGGAAAAATATGATTAAAATATATTTAAATTTAATAATTGTTTTAATGAAATAAAAATAAAAATATATAGAAAAAAGAATATAGCAAGTCCAATTTTTTGCAATAAAATTGTCAGAGTGTCACTGTTTAAGTGGTTAACTTTTGTCCAAATTCTAGCAGAACAAGCTCTTTTCACATTCATTAAATATTGCTCATTCATTTATCTCTTTTCATCAATAAATCTAGGAGATATTTAGAAGTTATTCCACAAATTCCTGAAGTCCAGAGTATGCTCAACCTGCAGGTTAAATATGGTCATCGAATGTTACTGACAACTATGTGGGCTGTTCCTCACTCTGTTATTAGGTTACAGACAGTGGATCCCTTGGTTTTCATCTTCACACTCTACTGTTTAATGAGTTGTATTTGTTGTGATCTCACTAATCTTACACTCTCTGGTCCATTTGTTCTCTCAAACATCGTCACACATAGTTGAGGTCATAATAGCATTTAGAGAAGGCTAAGCCCTCGACCAGCAGAGTCTCTTTTCCTTTTACAGGTGATGAAATTGGTGACCATTAACACTGTACCAAAACCAACCATCACTTCTTCTTGTGATGCTTCTCTAAAACACAGGTAACACATTCCAGCTTTCCTCCCTTCACCAGACACAGACACATCATAGTAAGCATGTAGCCAATGTTAACAAGAAAACACCACCAAAGAGCAGAAAACTGTGATGAGGATCTTTGTTGGCAATTGGAAGAGAGTTAGAACAGTGTATAGATAACATCCACTGGGATGTGCAAAATGGTCACTAAGACATTTCCACAATCCAAAGGTACAAAAACACCATCAAAGGAATCATTACATGAGACATTGGGTCAGAAAGTATTCTTTGCAAGGATGGAAACCTCCAACATGCATTGTGTGAAAAAATGATAGTCACATGTATCCTATTAGAGACATTCAGACATTGGAAGCCTGAAACATAGACAACTTGTTTTCTCATCTATATGTGAAAAATAACATTAGTTCATGAAAGATCTTGCTTCTCCACCCCATGGGAGAAAATAATGAGAATGGTTTTCAGATGATTTAGAATTTCCTGAGATTTCCAACTTTGCTAATAACCATCACCAACTCAGAACTACAAACATTGTTTGAGAAACATGGAAAGTTTTATTATCATATTCATTCTATTGGATAGAAAGTGGCAAATATACATCTTAGATGCTCCACAGTAAAATAATACTATGCTTATGAGAATGTAAACAAATAGTAACTGTCATAGACTATGACCTAGCAAAGGGTCTCTAGAGGATTGCTTGAGCAGGAAGGGGAAACCACATATTCTAACACTTAAACAAGAATAAACCTGTTTGTAAGGAAGAGCACAAATCTAAGAGATGTCTACTAATTGTGAGAAGTCCCAGGAATTCCTTATTGTCTTTTTCATGTCTGAGTTCCCACTGAAGTCTCCTTCTGATGTCCTTAGCAAAGTACGGTGTGGCAGGTGGTTCAGAATTTAACAATTGACTATTAGGGATATCCCTATTAATACTGACTCTGGATGTGAGGTTGCAATTAGAAACAGTGTCTCCCACAAACAATACTATAATTCCAGAATATTATAATCCTGTCAGTCTTGATTGGCCTGGTTGGATGTCCATCCACTTTCTCATCCATGGAAATCTCATATGTGAGTCCTTGTTCCTTTATGTCTGATCTTTGGGCTATGCATAGCTGTAGTAGAGACTTTTCTTAGCAATGGGGAGGCAGCTGTCCAGTGCTGAGTCTGAGGAACTCCCACCACTATACATGCAATGCAACCTTGTTTGTGATACTATGAGAATCTCAGAGATATTGTTCAGATATAACGCCTCATCTTTGGTTTGTCTCAAATTTTCTTAATGATCAGTTAGAATTTTTCAAAGATATCATGGAACTGTCACTCTTGTTTACTGAATTTAGGGTCCTTGGTATGAGACCTCTTACTCTGCTGACTTTACTTTGAATATACATGTTTGAGGAACTGTCTTTCAGGATTTACATTTGGGTTAGATTTCCATTCTTATGACACTCTGTAGGAAGAGATCACACAACACAGACAAAAATCTATTGGTGCAGGTAGAGGTGTGTCTGCATGCATAATTTTCAGTTCTCCTCTAGATAAGAATTGGATTCTTATTGGACACAATTAAAAAATATTAATTATCAATGTGAGTACTTGAGTATTTATTTAATATGATGTTTTTAATAATAATACCAAATGATGTATTTTCTTGCATCAAAAATTCCATCTGTAGGAGTCAGTAACTACTGACTGTAGAGTTTTTGTACCACAGCCATACACATGCAACTCCAGGAAATCCCCTGCTGTGCAGTAAAGAGTAGGTAATTCAGCTACAGTGATGTGTGGACATGATGTCACTCTATGTCTCATTCCCTAGACATCAAACCAACTGCTTTGTATGAAGAGTCTAGGGTGTGTTCTGAAATACAGATTTTTCTGTGTGTAGAGGGTGAGGACAATCAAATGTGGAATTCATATTTTAATGTGACAACTACTGCCATGCTGATGTCAGTTGAGTTTCAAAAAGCATATTTCATTAAAAAATATACTCTTGGCTGGACTTGTTAGAGAAATCCTTTAATCCAAGAACTTGGGAGGCAGAGACAGGTAGATATGTGTGAATTTAAGGCCAGTCTGGTCTACAATGTGAGTTCCAGGGCAGTCAGGTCTATGACATGTAGAAAGGGCTGTCTCAAAAACCAATACATGTCTCACCAAGTAAGAGCTATGTCCACAATTAAAAGTACAAGAAATATTACCATATACACCATCTTGAGAGGTGTAGTGAGAAATAAACTAATGTGGCTTTACAAAAACACAGCATTTCATTACCACAGAGTGAAATGACTCCAATGCCTCTCTGTACTTAAACAGTGAGAAGCAAAGTCACAGAAACCAGAGGTTTTTCTTCCCCTCCTCTGAAGTAGAGTTCCTGGGCTTGGTTAGGGCCCAGTGGCCCATGCTTGTCCAGAGCTCCTCTGCAGGGAGGTTTGTTTCTGGGCTCATGCTGAGGTCCCCTCACTGTGTCTTCTGCACAATATTGAGAGGCTGTGTCCTCTGTGGTCACAGAACTGAACTGCAAGAAGAACAGGTTCTTGGACATTTCCTTAGTGATGGAAAGATGGCTCTTGAGAAAAGAATTGTAGATAGTTTCCCCACTGTGAGTTATGGTCCCCTAAGATGGCTCTTGAGAAAAGAATTGTAGTTTCCCCACTGTGAGTTATGGTCCCCATCCAGTCTAGGTTCTTCCCTGGGTCCTGCCTCATCCAGATCCAGTAGTAACTGCTGGTGATCGAGAAACCAGTGACAGAGCAGGTGAGGAAGAGTGACTGTGAAGGCTTCACCAGGCCAGGTCCTGACTCCTGAAGCTGCATCTGGGACAGAAATCCTTCAAACAAGAGGGTCAGTTCTGTCACTCACAGGTTATCACAACCCCTCATGGACACATGGAAGAAATGGTAACCTTCCACAAGAAAGATCCAGCAGTCTCAACACCTACTTTTCCTCAGAGGTCAGCCTCCTATGAGAGAACTGTGAGCTCCCACAGCACAGGATGGGATTTCACTTAGATTTAAGCAATTCATTTGCATGTCAGAAGTCTTCCTTTTCCTTATAATTGAGAAGAGTGGATACTGATTCTCTTTGATTATTACATGTGGTCATCACAGACATTGGTTTCTTGTTCTGTGAGTCTGGAATGGGAGAGCATGAGGACTATGGGGAATCACAGGAAACACATCATTGAATGACCCAACTCCACTCCCTAGCCAAATCTCCCCACCTAAATTCTTCCACTCTTGTATTTTTAAGGTCTTAGGTCAGTGCCAACCTTCTTTTTGCACTTGGGTGCCTGAGTTCTTGCTTTTTGATTAGTAAGCCCACACTGCTCCTGGTTTTGTTCACTTTTCTCACCCATGAGATGGATTTCCATCTTTCCTAACACTTCGTACTCTGCCATTTTGTTTTTGCACAGGGTTCACACCTGTCTCATTGTTGCATATACAGGTACCTAAGGCAGGTCATTCCTGAAGCAAGATTCAGTTGCAGGTAGGTAATTTTTAGGAAGGACAACATGGTTTGCAGAGACCTGAGTCCTGAGATCTAGAGCTCACTGCTCAACAGAAGGCCCATCTGTCAGTCTCCCCAAAGTGGCATAAGATGTTGGCCCAGAAAGTGGAATGCCCTTCATCCACATATTTTGATTTAGCAGACAGAGTCCCATTATAACCTTTTCTTTTTTTTGCAATTTTTAAATGTCTATTTTAAAAAAGACAGAAAGAATTAGGGAAACTGGGACAGATCATTTCCAAACAAGCTTTCCCAAGTCCCCACAGAATTCCTTCCTGACACTCAGCTGAATTTAAGGTCAATGGCTCCTGTTTATGTTGAGATCAAAGGTCAGAGGTTGTTCTAGATGAACAAAATTAAATAGGATATATGATGACAAAAGTTCTATGTTAAGTATCAGAATTACCTAAAAATACAAATGGATCAGACCTGTTCCTCATGTGCACAGGAAAAGGAGAAATATTTACAACCTGTTTACATGTACAGGCTATAGAGTGTGTCCACAGTGACTTTCTCTAATCCCAAACACTGTCATAATTAGAATATCTCAGGCTTTGCCCTGAGTCTCATGAGAGAGAAGCCTTGGAACTTCATTAACATTTGATCCTGGTGACCTCAGCAGAGTCATTTCTACAATCAGAGGTGATTTTTAACATTTAGTCCATTTAGACTGTGATATATAGATACAGAAAAAGCAGAACTCTATTTTCACAGACATATACAGATGCATGTGCAGAGAACATTCTGGGAAACCCTTAGGTGGAGCAGATAGCCCAGAGCCATCCCTCACTTAAGTCTGTACCCATTCTGCAGTTTCCCTGTTTGCCATGTGCACTCTTCGCCCTCTACTGGTTCTGAGCACTCCTGCAAGGAAGTTTGTGTCTGGGTCCTCACTGAAGATCCCTCACTGTGTCTCTAGTACAGTAATAAATGGCAGTGTCTTCAGCTCTTAAGCTGTTCATTTGCAGGTAGACACTGCTTTTGGGATCATCTCTTGAGATGGTAAATCTGCTTTTAACAGACTCTAGATAGTATGTTGCATAATTATTAGCTTTGTTTCTAATTTCAGCAACCCACTCCAGCCTTTTCTCTGGAGTTTGGTGGACCCAATGCATATAAGCATCATTGAAAGTGAATCCAGAGGCTGCACAGGAGAGTTTCAGGGATTTCCAGGCTGCACCAAGCCTCCCCCAGACTCCACCAGCTGCACTTCACACTGGACATCTGCAAACACAGAGAATCCTGTTAGTAAGCTCTCACAAATGTTCACTGACCCTCTCACTCCTACTCAGTATCTCTTCTCTATAAATCACCTTTTAATAGAGCAATCAGAAATACCCAGCACAGCCCCAATTCCATGCTGAACTTTCTATGTTCAGGGCTGATCAGAGAATGGGAGAATCTGTGAGTGCAGAGCTGGGTGCCTCTGTCAGAGTTTTAGCATCAGGGCTGGTATTCATGAGCAGAGGGGAATGTAATTTGCATGTCTTCCTGCTATATCATGAGCTGAGGGATGTGAGGCTTAGAAGACACAATTAATGGTACAGATATCTGACATGAAATAAGGGCCAAGGTGGCATTTATAGAATCTTGTATTACTGATTGGCCTGGGGACTTAGCTCAGTTGGTAGAAAACATTTTTTTTTTCAGAGTGGAAGCCCTGTGTTCACTTCCAGCACTGCATGGTTAACGAAAAGGTTGAGGTAGGAGAATTAAATGTATGAGTTATGCTTGGGATATATGAAACTGTGTCTCAAAAAAGAAAGAGAAGGAACAAAGAAGAAAGAAAGAGGAAAAGTTACTTAGAATTAATGTTAGTCATAAGTAGTAATATAATCTTGCATCTGTACTTTACTGTGGTTTGTCCATATAAACTCCTTTGCTCTTTTAACAGAAATTATCACATAAATTCATAGGAAATAAAGATATGAATTAGCTAAATATTAAAATTTTAGGAGAGATTGTATAAGGTTCAGTAAGTTATGAATGCATACATTAAATTAAAGTAACAAAATGGTACAGTATAGCATAAAAAAGGCTCAATGTTTGATCCTTAAAGAAATAAAGGAACTCCAGTACATAAATACTATCTGAGATTATACTTTGATCAATAAAAAAAGCACACCGAAGACCTGTGTGTACCACTTTGCTCCTCCAGGAGTAACTTCCCAAGCCCACCATGCTGGCCACCTCCTTTGAACCTGAAAGGCACTCCCAGCTCTTCTGTGACTTCCATATAGTATCAAGTAGGCCTATTTCATTCCATTCCATATCCTTCTGTCCCACAAATCCTCAAGGACTTGTCTTTCTTTAATCATTAGTGAGCTGTTCACTTTCTCTCTGAGAAGATCCACCTGGCCCTTCAGATATGTCCTTCCCTGCATCACCGGGTAGTCCAGTGCTTCCCTTTCACAAAGCCCACTCTCCTCCTATGACCTCCCTCCCCTCCCCATCATGCTATTTTTGTTCCTTCCCACATATCAGGCATTCTTCTCCATGGTCTTGCTTCCCTTAACTGCTGAGTAGACATTGTTGCTACTTACAGACTCCAGATCCTCCAGGTTCTTGCATCCAAGCCAGACTTCCTGGCTTTTCCAGAATCTTTCATCCCTATGCCCTCCAACTGTGCTTACACCTTTCCCTGCTATAAGAGGCATGCCCATGCCTCTGTCAGGATCGTAAAGGCCCTGTGTCTGCTGACACTAAAAGCCTCATGACTACACACCCAGAAGAGATTTCCCAAAGCAGAGAAACCAGACTTGGAAAGATACCCAGGAAGGCAAGGGCAGAGAGACCAATCAAGGGGTGTTCTGAGACTTGGATAGTACCTGTTCATGAAAACAGAAGTCCTGTACACCAGTTCCACCAATGAAAATAATGTCTTATCCCTCTCATGACTTAATCTTCTCCTGAACATTGTACAGTATGGTGATATTTTATTTGTACTGAAATGTGATTTTATTTGTATGTTAATAAATAAAGTTGCCTGGGGTTCAGAGCTAATAGCAAGCCATAGCAGAAGCTGGGAAGAGGTAGTGCACACCTTTAATCCCAGACCTTGGGAGGCAGAGCTAGGCGAATCTCTGTGTGTTCAAGGATACAGTCAGCATGGAGAAACACACCTTTAAATCTCAGTACCAACCATAGAAGACCAGGAGGTCTGTACAGACAGGCAATGATGAGAAGGTCATGTGGTTGGGTTTACAACCAATGAGAAGGCAGAACAGGAAGTCAATAAAAGGACGGACACACAGGAAGTAGGTCTCTTTCTGTGGGGAAGGACGACAGTGGCAGCAAAGGGTAAGAAAGGGTTTTAGTGTCAGGTCTTAGCTACTGCTCTGTCCTCTTGGGCTTCTAACTCTGCAATTGGCTCTGTGTTTCTTATTTAATAAGGCTGTTCATCTACAGTACAAACCTGCATAAAGGTGATTGAACAAAAAGGAAGAAAGACTCAACAAACAATTTCAAAGGTAGTAGTCTCAGATCAAAAGGAAATCTTTATATCTGACTCCACTGTGATTCAAAGCATCATTAGAAATTGCTATGAAAACATATACTCTGAAATTCTGGGTAACCCAGAAGAAACAGAACTTCTGAGTTAAGATTATCTGCCAAAATCAAGGCCCTAAAATGTAAATAATGTAAGTGGACCCATTATCAATAAGTTGATGCTGTTCCTAAAAGCCTGAGGAATCTGGATGCAGACATCCACATCTAGGCCCCAGGTAAAGCGCTGGGAGTCTAATAATCAAGAAAGAGGAGGGTTTATGTGAGCGAGAATTGTTGAAACCAAGGTTGGATAAAGCACAGGGACAAATAGCCAGATGAATGGAAGCACATGAACTGTGAACCAAAGACTGAGGGGCCCCCAACTGGCACAGGCCCTCTAAATAGGTGAGACAGTTGATTGGCTTGATCAGTTTGGGAGGCATCTAGGCAGTGGTACCAGGTCCTGGGCTCGCTGCATGAGATAGCTGTTTGAAACCTGGAACTTATACAGGGACGCTTGGCTCAATCTGGGAGGAGGGGACTGGACCTGCCTGGACTGAGTCTATCAGGTCGATCTCAGTCCTCGGTGGTGGCCTTGATCTGGAGGTGGTGGGAATGGGGTGTGGGCTGGGGGGAATGAGAAGGGGGCAGGAGGGGAGAGAACAGGGGAATCTGTGGCTGTTCTGTAGAACTGAATAGTATTGTAAAATAAAATAAATAAAAGAAAAAAATCTAAAAGCCTCACATTAGAAAAAAACCTACTATCAGAGAAAGTCACTGTTGAATTATCAGACCTCCAAGGAAGACTACATACCACTTCTTCTTAACTTCTTCTGTCAGATAGAAACTGACTGAACATTTCCAAATTATTCTATGAAGTCAATATTATCTTGATAACTGAAAAATGTAAAAATGCTACAAAAATAAAGACCTATTCATTTGATGAACAAAAATGCAAAAGTTCTTAACAAAATATTTGTAAATCAAATTCGGTCATACACCACAGAATTTACATTACAACCAAGAGGGCTACTTTCTCAAAAGGAAGGTTGGTTCAACATATGTCAGTCAGTATCATATACCACATAAATAAATACAAGATTGAAATGACATAATTATTTTAAATGTTGCTGATAGGTCACTTGGAAAAGTTCAACGTGCCTTCATGAAAAAATTTCTGAGCTCTTTAGGGATGAAGCCATGTGCCACAAAATAAGAAAGGCTACATAGAATAACCTATAGCCAAAATTATATTAAATGGAGACAAACTAAATAATTTCCTCTAACATCAGGAACTAGACAAAGATACATATACACTATCTTCTCCCATATTTCATACAGTGCTTTTAGTTTTATCTATCATATTTAGACAAGAAAAAGACATAAAATGGATCAGAATATAATGGGAATTATTCAAATTATCCCTACTTGCAGATGACATGATTCTTTACTTGAAAGACCCTACTGCATATAATAGAAAACTCTTGTACCTAATTAATACAGTAATGTTTCAGGCTACAAGTCCTAGAGCAAATTCAGATGTAACATAAAAAGCCAAAACAAGGCATTCTTTCCTCTCCATGCTTATATTAATACTCCCATAGTGTTGAAATCCAATGATAATGATTTTCTAGATGAAGAATTCAAAAGAATGATTATATCTATGCTTACAGAACTCAAGGAGGATATGAATAAATTTCAAGGCAGCAGTATTTTCATCAAAAAGAATATCAAAAGATATGAGTGAAATGAGGAGAAATACAGGTATGAAAATAGTTAAAAAGGCAAAGAATTGCTGAAAAAAACAAACTGAAATGATGATAGAAATGAACATGTCAATAATTCAAGAAACAGAAAGCCCTCACTGGAAGGACTCACCAACAAAATGAATCATGAATCATGTCAAAAACAAAATGAGAATCAAGGCTGGAACATATTGTAGAGGTAAGGAGTTATTCAGGAAAGGACAAGAAGAAAATTTTAAATGTATATGATGAGAACATGGGAATGTTTTGGGATCCCAAGAAGAGACCTAACCAATCTTTTGATTATGGGCTGAGGACATGGAAAAGAATACCCCAGCGATGGCATCAGGAATATTTTCAATAAAAACAGAAAAAACTTAAACCTACAGAAAGAAATGGCTATTTAGATATCTAGAGGTCACTAAAGAACAACAATTAGGGACATGAAAGATATTTCCCATGATATATTATAGTTTAACAATAAAATCACAGAATAAGGAAAGAGTATTGAAAGCTACAATGGATATCAAGCCAGTTATAAATTCAGGTCCATCAGGGTAATACCTGAAATACAAACAAAAATATTTGAAATTATACAAGTCTGGAAAGATGTACTACAAGTTCTTAAAGAAACAACTGTCAAGCCGGGCGGTGGTGGCTCATACCTTTAACCCCAGCACTTGGGAGGCAGAGGCAGGTGGTCTGTGCGTTCAAGGCCGACCTGGTCTACAGAGTGAGATCCAGGAAAGGCACAAAGCTATACAGAAAAACCCTGTCTCGGAAAAAAAATAAAGAAACAGCTGTCAACCGGGACAACTATATATAAGAAAACTATAAGTAATAATTGAAGGAAAAAAAATCTTTCCACAATAAAAGTTGTCAAGGCAACTTATGATCAGTAGTCTAGCTCCACTGAGAATAATGAATAATGGGATATTTAGCCTGAAGAGAATAAACACACTGTCATATAGAATGAGTAAATAATTTCAGAATATTTAATACAGAGTTCTAAGAAAACACCAGAAACAACACATGTCAGCAGTGATTATACTACTTCCAACAATAATGCTAAGTATTGATGGTTTTAATATCAAAATAAAAAGTTTCAGACAAGCAGAATGGGTTAGAAAAATGGGAGTATTCTTGGTGCTAACTTGAGAAACAGACCTCACCTTCATAGGACACAATACCTTAGGTTACAGGTTGGAAAAAAACTATTCCAAGCAGATGAAACTAAGAAACAAACATGGATAACTATAACAATATATGATAGACTTGAGTCAATCCAAAACTTAAAAGAGGTAAAAGAGATTGCTTCATACACATTAAACAAAGAATCCAATAAAAGAATGTTGCATATATGTATATATGCATGTATATCTCAAAATTTGCAGCAAATTTCATAAAAGATATACCACTAGTTAAAAAAAAAGAACAGATAAGACCCAATGTAGTGATGGTGGATGAATTTTCAATACCCTACTCTCACTGATACACAGTTCATCTGGGAAAAAAATACACAGAGAAACATTGAAGTTTAGTGTCCTGTAAATGACATGGACTTCACAGATAGCTTCCAAATGTTCCACACATATATGAAACTTCTACTGACTTTGGGCAAATCTCAGCGTGAAGAGCCTTAAAACTGTGTCTCCATTGTCAGGTCTTAACTGTCAATTGCAGAATTCATTTACCATGAGAAAAACCATCTTCATGGTGACCAAGAGGAACTTTGAGTTGTGTCATTTCTGTTTGGGGAACTTCCCAGAAGAGTGACATGGATGCACTTATCTGTGTCAGATATTGTGTTTTTCAAGGCAAGGGGTTCTAACTGACACAGGAGATGGTCTCCTGAGGCTTGTATGTCGTTAGTTGAGAGGAAAAGACTCTGACAGTCAGGAAACACCCATGCTGACCTCTCTCCGCACCTGCTCTTCAGTCTCTGCACAATTAAGTTTTGATTTTCCCTTTTGCTGTCTCATGGCCACAAAAAAACTGTCAGTGCTATAGATTATACGAAATTGATGTCATTTGTAAACCATAATATAGAGTAACAAACTGTGTCCTCTGTGTTTACTTGATGGATCCTGATCTCAATTTAATGTTTCTCACTCCCATAATGGGCTTGCTATGAAATGTTTATAGACAATACTAAAGACTCTCAGCAATTCCTTACAGGTCAGGAAGATTGTACCAGCAATCTTGTGTTATTGTGATACCTTAGGGCAGAGGTAAGAAAGAATTTTGTGGAGGATGGAAACTTTGGTTCTCCTTGAGAAATGTACCTGTTCTACATTAAGTGGGCCCTATAAAACTTGCATGGGTCCAGCCAATTCAAACCTAACAACCAAACATGTCTTAGACTTGCTGTTGATGTTCCTCCAAATTCATAGGTAAGGAAAGTCCTCTTTCCATTCTGTCCTGACTCTGTGGCTTATATTTGAAAAAGAGAGTCAATGGTGGCAACAACATTCTATACACTGCACAGAGGACAGCAGAGGAGTGATGGGCCTTAGAGGACAAGAAATGTCTGTTCACCTTTTACAAGGTTAAGGAGACACTTACTGAGTATCATGTGATCTGCATTAATCCAGCAGGTATCAGACAAGTCCTTCATCCAAGGTCTTAGAGCCACTTGACAGATGTCTTCCCAGTACATTGGAGAGTCCCATTCAATGAAGAGGCCTGAAGTGGAAGATTGTCTTGCCTTCTGGTCAATCCCTGCTTTCCAGATGGAGAAGACAGGGTGCTTTATAAAGTCACTGATATTCCACACAGTATTTTAAATTCAACATAGGTTTGCATAATTTTGAACATAGAATTGGCCTAGGGGATTCATGTTTGCCACAACACATTTCCCATAAGATTGCATCTATATTAATCCTATAACATTTGTATTGGTCATAGAGAGAGAATGTCTACTAGAGGAACATGCAAGATAAATGTTCTGAGTGAAAATAACTTCTCACTGACATCAATCCATTGAGATTACCATGTACCACAGCATTTATCCAAAACCAACCTCTCTATAGAATACATGTTAACACCAAGGGAGTGTGAGAGATGATGCTGTATCAGTGTAGGGACATATCCTAAAAGGCATTAGAATATAGGTCAGAGCAATGAGATTAGGAATGCAGAAAATATGAGACCAGAGAAAAATGTATAATCTCAGAACTCATCTTAAATTAACATGTACATGCATTGGGCTGTTATGTGTATTCTATGAAAAATACTTTAACGGTACTTTTAAACAACTTACAGGAATTATACTTAAATGAAAATATATGATGGCTAAAATTTTCTCATATTCTAAGAGGCTAAAACTGTTATTGGACTTTCCAGACAGAGTTAATAATGTAATTTTTGGTCACTTAAGCCTTCAGTCTGCTATAGTACTATGTATTTAGCCAGTTTCTTTAACTTTCCTTTAAGAGAACATTATAATAACCAACTTTACTTGCCTTGGATTTCCCACATAATCAGCATTTTCAACATATGAAAACGCAAATTTCTAACCTAAGTCTTGTGTTCTTCCATATTCCCGACTCAAGATTATTGCTTGTGTATTTTTATACGTGTTATGACAATCATTTGCTGAGAACAAAATATAGGTTTGAATAAATCTTATAAAAATGAATACCAAGAATAATTGAAGACAGCATACAGATAATGCTTGATAAACAATAATATCTGTAGTACTTTTTATTATTTGGGCTATTTGGAGTGATTTAACAAGGCATGACCCTCATACAACTCTCTTAAAGATATCTGTAAAGCATCCCTTCTTCCTTTTCCATGGGATGCTTTATTTGCTGTTCAATGCACAGGGAAAATAACTTTGTTAATGATGCACATGCACACACACACATGAGAGAGAGGAGAGAGAGAGAGAGAGAGAGAGAGAGAGAGAGAGAGAGAGAGAGAGAGAGAGATATCATCATATTTTACCTATTAACTATGTGGGTTAACCCTTACCCTGTAGTTTACAAAGAGATAGTGGATCCTTTAGTTTTCAACTTCACACTGTACTGTTCCTTGAACCATGTTTATTTGTCCTGATCTCAATACTACAATATTCTATAGTCTGTTTGTTCTCCTAAAGTTCTTCACACTTAGCCAAGGTCACTATAATAATATCCAGAGAAGGCTCAACCATGAACCAGTACATATATGTTTTTCCTCTTACAGATACCTGAAATTGATCATCATAAACACTGAACCAACACCAAACATCACTTCTCCCCATGATATTTCCTTAATTCACAGATAAAATGTCCTATCTTTAGCAGAAAGAAGAGAGTTCCATAGCAATAAATATGTAGACAATCTTAACAACAAACCACTAACGAAAAGCAGAAAACAGTGACAAAGAATCTCTATTGCCAAAGGGAATGGCAATAGAACAGAGACAGTAGATGATATCAGCTGGCATGTGCACAATGGTCACTTGGACTTTTCCACAAGTCAAGGGCACACAAAACATCTTCAAGGGAATCATTACATGGGCCATTGGGATAGAAAGAAATCTCTACAAGGATGCAAATCTCAAGCATGCATTGTGTGTTAAGTGATAATCACTTTTACCCTGTTAGCGACCTTCACACATTGGAAGCCAGAACTATAGACAACTTGTTTTCCCACCATCTGTGAAAAATCACACAAATTCATGGAGGATCTGGCTTCTCCTCCACATGTGAGAAAAATAACAAGAATGGTTTTCACATAACTTAGAATTCCGTGAGATTTCCAACTGAATTAATAACCATCACCAACTCTTAAAATTATGGACTTTCATTGAAGAACATGGGAAGTTTTATTCTTGTTTATTCCATCTGATAGGTGACAAATGGATAGCTTAGATAGTCCATAGAGAAACAATGATATGCTTATTAGAAAGTAATTAGTAGTAACTGTCATAGAATGAGAATAGCAAAGGTGTCTAGAAGATTGCTTGAACAGAAGGAGGAAACTGCATATTCTGATATTAAACAGCCATAAGCCTTCTTGTGATGAACCATGTGGTGCAGTACTGCACTTCTGACCATTCGAGGGGCATCTACTAGTTCTGAGAAGCCTCAGCAGTTCTTAAGTATCTCTGTTGGCTCTGAGCTCCTCTGCATGGAGGTGTGTCTGAGTTCACACTGAAGTCTCCCTCCCATTTCTCTGGCACAGTAAGACATGGTTGATACTTCAGATTTTTAAAGAAGTGGCTACTGGAGATATCCATATTAACATTGACTCTGGATTTGAGTTTCCAAATAGAAGCTGTGTCTCCAACAATCAATACTATAACACCAGCATATTCTAATCTTTTTTTTTTTGGGGGGGGCGGGGGGGATGCTGTTGTATCCTGTTAATGGGATAGTTGGTTACAGGGAATCTAGAGACAGAACATTTGAGGGACAGGACCTGTGAGTGTTTCACCAGAACAGACAAGACTCCTGCAGCTACACCCGGGAGAGGACACCCAAGAACACTGAACATTGTCATTAGTCACACACACTATGAGACACATGCTCAGCTCCCTTTCCTTAAACCCTGTGACACTCACTTCAGAGAACAGACACCAGACAGAACAACAGTCCCAAAGTCCATACTTTGATGGACCCTTGTGTGAGAATGAGATTGGAATTCATCAGTGAGGGCTGCACTTTCAGCCTAGAATTTGGGGCTGCTCTAAATGAGGGCACCTATACAGGAGATAAGTGGGTAGCAGATTTCAGGTCAGTGGTCCCTCTAAGACAGAGTTATTTACCTTGAGTTTCATGAGGAACTAGAGGTACAGATCTCAGGGATATTTTCTTTATCTCAACCTTGTTTACCTACTCCCAGACAAATGAGAAATGACGTGGGTCCTGCCATCCAGACATTATTCTGTGAATATTAAGATGACCTCCTCTCTTTTGTTCATCCATCAGCCTATGCCTCATGTCTACATTGCACTGTTGAGTCTGAGGTGTGGCTATCAGTAGACAATCCTTACAACTGATGGCATTCTGTGGATCTTGGCCTGGAAGGATGTCCATCCAATTCTGTTTTTTTTTTGTTTTTTCAAGACAGGGTTTCTCAGTATAATTTTTGGTGACTGTCTTAGATCTTGCTCTGCAGACCAGGCTAGCTTTGAACTCACAGAGATCCACCTGGCTCTGCCTCCTGAGTGCTGGGATAAAAGGCATGAGCCACCAGTGCCCTGCTCCATCCACTTCTTCATCCTTGGACATCTCATATTTTATGAGTCCTTGTTTCCTTATGCCTGATCTTTGGACTACAAGGGTCCATGGTGGAAACAGTGAAGAGACCACTGTTCAGTGCAGGTTCTGAGGGTTTCCCAATACTGTGCATGCTCCGCCACCTTCTTTGTGATGCTGCGAGGATTTTCAGATATTATGTCTCATTTTGGGTTTGTCTCAATTTTCATAATGGTCAGAAAATTTCAAAAAAAAATCACAGAAATGAATGTCACTCTTGTTACACTGAATCAGGGGCCCATGTTGAGAGAGCACTTACTCTGCTGATTTTACTTTGACTATGTGGGTGAGGCACTCTCTTTCAGGATCTGCACTTGGGTTAGATCTCTGTTCCCAATACACTCTATAGGAGGATTTGATCACAAAACACAGACCAAATTCTAATGGTTCAGGTTCAGATTTATCTGCATGTATAATTTTCAGTTATCTTCTAGGTCAGAAATGAATTCTTCTCTGACACATTTAAAAATACTAATTAACAACGTGAACATGCATATGCTGGGGATGTCTTTCTGTATGCTGTGAATGTGTTGCTCTGATTGATTGTTAAATAAAACGCTGATTGGCCAGCAGACCGGCAGGAAGTATAGTATAGGTGGGATAAGCAGAGAGGAGAATTCTGGGAAGTGGAAGGCTGAGTCAGGAGATGCTGCCAGTTGCTGGCACCATGAGAAGTAAGATATAAAGTACCGGTAAGCCACAAGTCACGTGGCAACTTGTAGATTAATAAAAATTAGTTAATTTAAGATAGAAGAACTTGATAGCAAGAAGCCTGCCATGGCCATACAGTTTATAAGTATTCTCTATGTGTTTACCTGGGTCTTAGTGGCTGTGGACCCCAGAGGAACTGGAGAAAACTGCAGGTACATGCATATTTATTTAATATGATGTTTTTAATCCTAATACCAAGTGACATATTTTCTTACACAAAATATTCAGTCTTTGGGGGGCAGTAACCATCTTATAGCAGAATCCTTGCATCTCAGCCATACACACTTGACTTTAGAAAATCCCCTCCTGTGCATTACAGGGAAGGCAATGCAGCTGCAGTGATGTGTGGTTACCATGCCATTCTCTGTCTCGTTCTCTAGGTATCATAGCAATTGCTGTGTGTGAACAGTCCAGGGTATGCTCTGAAATATAGATGTTTCTGAAGGTGGAGGTGTGGACAATCAAATGTGGGGTCACGTTTTTATTGTGAAAACTATGGCCATGCTGAGGCCAGCTGAGTTCCAAAAAGCTGTTTGTTTTCAATTAAAAAATAAATATTCCCAAGACCAGATTGATCACTCAGCTTGTGACTAAGTTCACAACCAAAAGGACAAGAAATATTACCATATAGACCATCTTGAGGGGTGCTATGAGTGAGAAATAAACAATTGTGACTTTACAAAACACAGTGTTTCAGAATCAGAGAGGGGGGAGGGAGGGAGGAGGGAGGGAGGGAGGGAGGGAGGGAGGGAGGTGACAGTGAAACCTCTCTGCCCTTAGGGAGTGAGAAGTAAAGTCAGAGAAAACCAGGTTGTTTTATTTCTCTGCTCTAGCGTTCCTGTGCTCAGTTAGGACTGAGCTCCCCCTGCTGGTCCTGAGCTCCTCTGCAGGGAGGTTTGTGTCAGGGCTCCTGCTGAAGTCTCCTCACTGTGTCTCCTGCACAATAGTAAGTGGCTGTGTCCTCGGTGGTCACAGAGTTCAGCTGCAGGAAGAACTGGTTCTTGGATGTTTCTCTAGTAATGGAAATGGAGCTCTTCAGGGATGGGTTGTAGACAGTTTCCCCACTGTGAGTTATGTACCCCATCCAGTCTAGGTTCTTCCCTGGAGACTGCCTCATCCAGATCCAGTAGTAACCACTGGTGATCGAGAAACCAGTGACAGAGCAGGTGAGGAATAGTGACTGTGAGGGCTTCACCAGGCCAGGTCCTGACTCCTGAAGCTGCATCTGGGACAGGAATCCTTCAAACAAGAGGGTCAATTCTGTCAATCACAGGTTGTCACAACCCCTCATGGACACATGTATGAAATGATAACACTCACCAGGTAGGGATGTCACCAGGCACAGAATAGCCGATATTCTCATCTTCTAGGATACAACTCCTTTTCCTTGGAGGAGGTCTGCCTCCTGTAGAGAAATGTGAGCTTCCACAGACCAGGAGGGAATTTAACTTAAAGCTAGGTGATTCATTTGCATGTGGGGAACCAGCCTTGTCCTTATGAGGAGGGTGGATATTGACTCCCTTTGATTAATTCAACACAATCATCACAAACTTTGGCTTCCTCCTCTGTGAATCTGTAATAAGAAAGCATGAGGATTACAGGGATCATAGGAAACACATCTTGGCATGACCCCTCCTCTTCTTAGTCCAACCTCTACACCTATGTTCCTCTGCTCCTGTATTTGTAAGGTCTCAAGTCAGTACCAACCTTCTTTTCAAACTTGGGTTCCTGAGTTCTTGCTTTCTGATTATCTAGCCCACATTGCTTCTGATTTTCTTCCCTTCTCTCACCCATGAGATGTGTTTCCATCTTTTCTAAAACTTGGAGTCACTACCATGTTTTTGTTGCACAGGATCCACCTCTGCCTCTTGGTCCATCCTTGCTGTGAAATGTAGAAAAAGCACAAACTGAGAGAACCAACTGGACCATCAACATTTCATGCCACCTCCCTTGAGGACCTCATTCATTTTTCACATGCTGTCCTGGCTCACAGCTCACCCAAGGTAGACATGTGACAACAGCAATCATTTGACAGACCAAATATGTGGACTAAAGATAAAAACCCTGAGGATATTTATCCTCAGACCTCTGCACACACCAAGGCTCCTCTGAGACTTTGTAACAGATATCTGCATTTGTCCACAATATGAGTTTTTCCCTCATTTCTCAACTTCTTAGTACTTTCAGCTGATGTCAAGTATAATGCTCTTCCAGGTGATTCCAGGTTTCAGTTCTGCTCTTGGGCAATTCATTTCACACAGGAAGCTACAGAACGACAACAGGGAGTTTGTAGACTGTATCACATAAAGTGACATCACAGTTCCATTGCCAGAATAGGCATCATCAGTGTTTTCATCATCAATTAGAAATCTTAAAACACAAATTTGTCAGAAAAAAATGGGTTATTCTCTGTGTTTGTGGAAGCTGGCTAACAAGTTCAGTGAAACAACCTCAATAACTCTAACAAGTTCAAGTAGAAGAGGAATTATTAGGGTTACTATTGCTGTACTGAAACACCATGACCAAAGAGCAAGTTGGAAAGGGAAGGATTTATTTGGCTTATACATCCACATCACAGTTCATCATTAAGTGAAGTCAGAACAGGAACACAGGCAGGGAAGGAACTTGGAGGCAGGAGCAGATGCAGAGGACAGGGAGGAGTACTGCTTACTGTCTTGATTCAACTATCTAGTGTCTGGGATTCATTCAGAATATCTGAACTTCTCAAAAGGACTTGGGCCACTTCTCTGACTATACCCTCTGCAACACACACACACACACACACACACACACACACACACACACACAACTTTTCTTCTAGGTTCCAACTGAAGAAGTTTGTCAAAATAATTGGGTAAAATAAAGTATAATGAAGGTATTTTACATAATGAAAACACACACTAAAAGAGATTTTAGTATCCATACTGATTTTAATTAAAGATAACAACATCAAAGAAAACCATTATCAAACAACTCAGATTACTCCACAGGATATAAAAATCTGCAAGCCCAAAGAATAAAATTTCATATAGTGGTTCTTACATAGGAAATGCTCTAACCTCTGTGAGTGCTGAAAAGCATATTCACTGCAGTGGGTATAGGTAGCAGACAGCCAGGCAGAGATCTCTTAGAAAGCCTTCGATTAGAATGTGGCCACAAATATTGATGTGTGGCTAGGTACACAACTCTCAGCTAATGCAGTGGAACACTAGGGTAGTAAGCTGACCTTGTATACAGAGAGCGGGGCTGGGTATTGGCTGGGAGACAGAATTTGGCATGGACCTGGTAACTTTAAAAAAGCCTGGAGTATAAAAAAGACAGAAATACACACTTTATATACGCACTATGCACCATGTGCATTCACCGAGATGGGAACACAGGGGACACTTGGAGAGTCTGTGTGAAAAGGTGTTTCTCTTACATGTCTACAAACATAAAGTGATTCAAAGTAATCTTTCGTAAAAGTCTAAATCCAACAATAAGATCATGAGATCCTGTGAAGTAGATATCTGATGAAGTTATTGGAAACAAAGTTAGGTATACTTACATTAGTAGATGTTATGCAATGACAATTTGGATTTAAAGCCTACTCAACAAAAAAGGGAATCATGCCTGGTACTGGAAATGTAGTCAACTACTCAGGGTTACATAAATCATAGTTCTCTGAGGAGAGTCTAAACTGCAACTTTACTGAATAGCATAATCCATTACTTCATTATTACTTCATTCTAAATATTTATCCTTTTCCACAGAGCTAGTTGATGCTATCTCCACTCATTAAGGAAACTTTTGTTTGCAACATAAATTAAGTTAAAGTAAAAGAGGCAATGAATTTTAAGCAGAGAAGGGGTCTATGAAGGAGGGTTTTTAGGAGAAAATGATGAAATTATAATATAAACTTTAGAAATAAAAATATTTTAAAAATTATAATGGAAACTAAACTTTAGTTTGTTTATTTTATAAGATAGGCATAGTTATAATACAAACTGCTTGGGATATAGCTCAGTAGGCAAGTATAAAACTCTGGAATCATTTTCTCACAGCAGAAATATCCCCTGTGATAGTGTATTCCTATGATCTCAAAAATCAGAGGGGGTGCACAATAATCTGAAGTCAAAGACAATCCTTCTCCTTATAGCAACATTGAGGTAAGCCTAGGATTTCTGTTGTGGTGATCCTCTACATATAATAAAAATATAACTCTAGAGATAATTGTACAATGAATATTACAAGAAGAGATTTCCACACACAGGAAACCAGACTTCACCTTCCCTCAGCACCTGCTGCACAGGCTGTCTTTTCAGTGTGTTGTCCACAGTACTCAAAAGACTTGGCATCTTGTTCAACCCTTAGCATATAAGAAGGCACTGACACTGCATTCACCAGAATGCTTCCTTTGGATCATTTGTTATGCCTCCTCTCTGCTTTCCTTCCTCTTGCCCAGTCATAAACAGTCTATAATCATGTATAATTACTGCAGTTTACAGTAAAGTTGAAATGTTAAGAAAATATAAAAAGTATTAAATTCAGTGTGCATGACAATTGCCTTGCAGTGCATTTCACAACCTGGATGTGAGCTGCTTCCTCCTTCCTTGTGATGAGCCGAAGCCCCAGATACTCTGAGTCTGAGAAAATTCAAGGTCTCATATTGCTTCTATCAGAAAAATTTCAGAGGAATAAAAATCCAACACTAATGGTTAATAATATACACACAATATACTATTTCATATATAGATGAAGTTTTTAAGCAATAAACATGAGGAAATCATGGTATTCATGGAAAAATTGAAAGAATTATAGATCATCAAGCTTTTTGATGTAAGACAGTGTCACAATAGGTATCATGAATTTTTTCTTGTATGGCATACTTTTTGAAAAAGAAGACATAGATGTACACATGAGACTATTTGGATGTATTAGGAGAAGCAAAACAGATAAGAGATAACAGATAAGAAAGGATGATATAGAAGCACTCATGATTTCAAAGTATAGTAAATACACAATACTGGAAATGTCACAATTAAGCCTTAAACTATGCTTGATTAACGTATGCTAATGAAAGTGAAACATATATTATAATATTTTTCAGCAAACTATGACAAATACATCCATAGGCATCAAACATGGCTCATAATAGAAACCCCATATGCACAAACTCATCACAGCTCTGCTCACTATGTATTAGTTGTAAAGCCTAGCATGCTATCAGTAACTGATGGATGGTGAAAGAAAATGTGATCAATATTCAGGATCAAATTTTTATACCAAAAGCAGATTAAAATCTTTACAGTTCTACAAAAGTATTTAATTGGTTATCTACATATTAAGGAAAATAACCCAGCTTCTAAAAGACAATACTGCAGTATCATCACATGCATCAGACTAAGCAAGAACAAGAATATGGCATTTAAGTGGATTCTATCAGGAATACCAACAGGGAAAATGGCAAGGAAAGGGATATTTCAAAGGTTATGAAAGAAAATATGTGACCAAAGTAAGTTATAGGTGTATGAATGCATAAGAAATTCACTGATTTGTAAGGAAGATATATGACTATATGAGAAGGAAAATATAGCATCATAATTTATGAATTTGAATGCAAAATCCTCTAAAACATCCTAAGAAATTCCATATATTGTCCCATTCAAACATATAATTCACAACAGTCAACAGAGTAATCCCAAAGTTGTAGAGATGATTAAACATGGATGTCAATAAATGTGATACAGTAATATACACAAAATAAAAGTTGATGCCATTTTATAATGATTACAATATACACAATTGAAAGAATTTAATAATACTCATAAATTAGAATAGAAGAAAATATAGCAACTTAAACTGAGGCAGAAAATTTCCTCAGGGGTTAAAATTGCTTCCAATGTAAGTGTAAGGTCCTGAATTTAGATTGCTAGGTCCTGTGTAAAGATAGAGTGTAAAGCTAGGTGGTGTGTATCTGTAGCCTGGGTGCTTCTATAGAAAATAGGAGGTGAAAAGCAAATACCCAGAAGCCCATGGGTCAGCTACAACATGTGACCCTACCTCAAAGAAGGTAGAAAGTCCTCTGACCACAACATGTGCTCTGTGGCACATTTTTGCCCACCCTCACGTGGACACAGACACACATACACATACCATACACACTCAAACACATTAATAACTTAAAATAAAATGACCACAGGCTACAAAACAACAACCTAAGGAAAAGGCATAACTATATTTTTTCCATCTGGCACAACGTAATTGTCCTCCTTCAAACCAATTTACTCCAGATGGTCCTTGATACTAGTCAGAGCATCAGTCACAAAAGAAGTAAAAGTCATCCAAATTAGAAAACTGAAACCAATTTACCCCTTCAGATGACATGAATTTATAACCTGAAAACAAAGATTCCATGAAATTAGAACCAATAAACACTAATAATGATGGTAAGATAGATCATAGCTATATTTCTATAAATCAATATTAGCTGTATTAAAAGAAATCTAGAAAGGAAAAATGAACAAACAACATGTCACCTAACCTCTCACTCTCAAACTGCTGGCCTCCTCTGTATTAACTATCATACACACACACAAACACACACACACACTTATGCATAAATATATACATACAACCTACTCAGTTATTTCACTGTTGCATGTACATGTTTTCAGAGCTGAACAATTAGTATTGGAAATCTGAAAATATTTACCCAGCACAAACATCATTATGAGACTATAAACAAACATGCAGGTAACTCAGTCACAAGAAAAGAAAAATTAAAATTTTAAACATAGTAGATAAGAAATTTTTGTAATTGTGTATATTCATAGATATGCAAACAACTTCCATTTTTTGAATCATTATTGAAATGCAAATTAAATACACACAGGAATGTTAATTATACATGTGAGGATAACGTTTCAGAAACAGGAGATAACAAGTGTTGATGACTATGCACAGATTGGACATTTTGTTAGTTTGTGTGTAGATGAGAATAGTCAAACTGGTATGCACTCTTCAACAAATAAAATGCAGCATCACCATAAATTCTCCCAATCAACTAGCAGGCTATGTATAAGAGACAGTAACACAAGTCAATGAAATGTCTATATCACCAAGTGCAACCACTGCAGGTTTGTTCTAAGGGGCAGAAATAAGAAATGCCCCTCATTCTGAAGTTGAGAATGCTTTGTGGGGTGTGGGAACTAATCAGTTAAAGAGAGGTATTGCTTATGAATAACATCAGAATAAGTTATAGATGTATAAAATGATCAAAGATACAATAAAAATAATTAGGAAGGAAATCTTCAGAGTGTTTGTGGAAAAAGGAATGGACAAAGAAAGAATGGACACAGAGAATTTATGAAAATGCTGTTATGTGGTCTTGAGATGAGGAAAATGCTGTCCTGTGAGCAAAAAAAAAAATGAGTCACAAAATGATGGAACTGAACATGGTGAGTACTTCATCCACAGAATATTTTGATTGTTCAGTTTTATACCCACATTAATCACATCTTTTCCATTTTCCAAGACTCTATGAAGAGACAAACAAGGAATCCAGGAAACTTCTACCACCCATTTCCTAACAGCCTTTCCCAAGTCCCCACAGAGCTGCAGTCTGGGGCTCATCTGGGTGTAAGGCAAGTGGGTCAGGTCTGGGAGGAGATAAGGATTCTTGGTATTCACACATGCAATTGTTAAAAATGAATTAGGAGATTTTTTTTCTTTTATTGTGCTCTGTGTTAGAACAAAGGTAAGAAGTTTCTCTAGATGAACAAAACATAACTGGAGTTTTGATGATGAAATTTAAAGACTAAGTAACTGAGTCCAGTAAAAGTACAAATGCACAGTTCTCAGGGAAAACAGAGGGATGTGAGACCATTAGGGTGCACGAGTCACTGAGTATAGCCTCACCTCTCCGTGGATCCTCTAATCCCAAACACTGTCCTAATTGGAATACCACTGAGGCTTTGCCCTAAATCTCATGAGGGAGAAACATCACTGATACTGTGGACCTTCCTAAACATTTGATCCCGGCAACCTCAGTGGAGTCATTTCTACTCCCCAGTGGTGATTTAAGGCACTCAGTTCATGTTAGACAGTGGTATATATATTTTATATTATGGCAAACAGAACCCTGTTTTCACAGTTTCACAGAACATAAATGTACAGAGCATCCTGAGAAATCATTAGTTGGAGTGACAACTGAGTTCCAAGAAACCAGCACTCTATTATGTCTGCACGTGTGCCCACAATGTCCCTGGTTCCATGTGTGCTGTGCGCCCCCTGTTGGTTCTTAGCACTCCAACAGGGAGGTTTGTGTCTGGGTTCTCACTGAAGATCATTCACTGTGTCTTGCACAGTAATAAATGGCGGTGTCTTCGGCTCTTAACCTGCTCATTTGCAGGTAGACGCTGCTTTTGGAATCATTTCTTGAGATGGTGAATCTGCCTTTCACAGATTCTGCATAGTATGTTGCACAATTATTAGCTTTGTTTCTAGTTTCAGCAACCCACTCCAGCCCCTTCCCTGGAGACTGGTGGAACCAATTCATGAAATAGCTACTGAAAGTAAATCCAGAGGCTGCACAAGAGAGTTTTAGGAAATCTTCAGGCTGTGCCAAGACTCCCCCAGACTCCACCAGCTGCACTTCACACTGGACACCTGAAAACAGAGAATCCTTTCATCAGTAAACTGCCACACATGTCCACTGTCCCTCCCATTCATGTCCACTCACACACTGAGTATCTTTTTTTTTATCTATAAGTTACCTTTTAAGAGGGTAACAAGGAAAACCAAGCTCAACTTGGTTAGATGTTCTCAACTCTATGTTAGATGTTCTGGGCTCAGTAATGATCACAGAATGAGAGGACCTGTGAATCCAGATCTGGGTGCCTCTGTCAGAGCTGTAGGGTCAGGGCTGATTTTCATGAGAAGAGGTGAACCTTATTTGCATGTCTTCCTGCTATATCATGAAGTCAGGGGTAGGAGCCTTAGAGGAGATACAACAAAGGCCAAAGTCAATTTATAGCATCAAAGTATCATTTATTGTCCTTTTCATTGTCACTAATGGGACACAGCTCAGTTGATAAGAGTACTGTTTTTCATGCCGGAAGTGTTCATGTGTTCATCCTCAGCAAGAGATGGGAGCAGGAGAATCACAGGTTTGAGTTCTGATTGGGCTACATGAGTTGTGTCTGAAAAAGGAAAAGAGAAGAAAGGAAGGAAGGAAGGAAGGAAGGAAGGAAGGAAGGAAGGAAGGAAGGAAGGAAGGAAGGAAGGAAGGAAGGAAGGAAGTCAAAAGAAGGAATGAAGTGGGTGGTCATGCCTTAGCCATATGTGTGTTGTTAGGCCCAAGGGCCTCTTCCATCCTTGTCAAGGGGAGTGCTAACCTTCTCTCCTTTCTTTCTTTTTTTGGAAAGAGATACCTTGATAGAGAGAGACATTATGGGGTAAGGGAGAAACCTGGTCCTAGGGAAATTCCCAGGAACCCACAAGGATGACCCCAGATTAGACTACTAGCAATAATGATGAGGGGGGCCTGAACTGGCCTATCCTGGCAATCCGTGAATACCCTAACTATCATCATAGAGCCTTCATCCAGTAACTGATGGAAGCAGATGCAAAGATCTACAACCAAGCACCAGGCCAAGCTGTGGGAGACATTCTCTGCTTTCAACCCTCTCCATAAGCAAGACAGTTGTGTAGATTGGTCTGTTTAAGGGCCCCCCTGGCAGTGGGAATAGGATCTATCCCTGGTGCATGTGTGGCCTTTTTGGAGCCCATAGTCCCACCTTGCACAGCCTTGATGCAGGAGAGGGGCTTGGACCTGCTTCAACTGAAGGTACCAGGCTTTACTAATTCCCCATGGGAAGCCATACCTTTTTATTCTTTGTACATGTAAACTCCTCTGATGTCTTAGCAGAACTTATACAATAAATTAATAGAAAATTAAAAGAAGAAAAACTAAAATATGACAATTTAAGCAATGTTATATAAGGTTATGTCTATAGTAAATTCATACCTAAAACTAAATTACAAAATGTGGATGAAGCAGTAACAGCTCAGTACAGCAGGCAAAAAGAATAAAAAGTGATTCTGCCAGGCGTTGGTGGCGCATGCCTTTAATCCCAGCACTCGGGAGGCAGAGCCAGGCGGATCTCTGTGAGTTCAAGGCCAGCCTGGGCTACCAAGTGAGCTCCAGGAAAGGCGCAAAGCTACACAGAGAAAACCCTGTCTCGAAAAAAACCAAAAAAAAGAAAAAAGTGATTCTTGAAAAATAAAAGAACTATAATAGAGATATAACTACTATCTGAGTTTATTCTTTAGTCAATAATTAAAACACACTGAAGACCTGTGTTTACCATTTAGATCCTCCAGGACTGACCTACCCCATCCAACATGCAGGCCTTCGCCTGCCCATCCCAAAGGAACTCCCAGCTCTTCTGTGACTTCCCTAAGACACCAGGTAGGCTCATTTCTTTCCCTGCCCCATTCTTCTGCTCTCCAGATCCTCAAGGAGTTGTCTTTCTCTCCCCAGGAGCTAGGTCTGCTCTTACAGAAAAGTACAGCATGGCCCTTTAGAGACTTCCCCCTCCCTGCTCCACTAGGAAGTGCAGCCCCTTCTTCCCTACAGCCTGCTCTCTTCCTGTGACATCCCTCCCCTTCACATCGTGTTGTCTTTGCTCTTTCCCACATCCTAAGTGGCCGTGCTTCTCTCCAATGCTGAGTAGACATTGCTATTTCTTACGCAATAGGCCTCCCCCTTTTCAAGATTCTTGCAACCAAGTGTTACCAGATGGCCTGGCACTAGAGAATTTTCCATCCCCATTCCTCCTTTAGCAGAACAGTAGTATTTGGTTCTCCCATAGTCTACCTAGTCTCGGGTTCTTTTTTTTATTGTGTTTTTTTCCTTTTATTTAATTTACAATACCATTCAGTTCTACATATCAGCCACGGACTCCCTTTTTCTCCCCCCTCCTTCCCACCTCCCCTTCACCCCAGCCCACCCCCCATTCCCACCTTCTCCAAGGCAAAGCTTCCCCCAAGGACTGAGATCAACCTGGTAGACTCAGTCCAGGCAGATCCAGTCCCCTCCTCCCAGATTAAGCCAAGCGTCCCTGTTTAAGTCCCAGGTTTCAAACAGCCAACTCATGCAATGAGCACAGGACCTGGTACCACTGCCTAGATGCCTCCCAAACAGATCAAGCCAATCGACTGTCTCACCTATTCAGAGGGCCTGCTCCAGTTGGGGGCTCCTCAGCCTTTGGTTCATTGTTCATGTGTTTCCATTTGTTTGGCTGTTTGTCCCTGTGCTTTATCCAACCTTGGTTTCAACAATTCTCACTCATATAAACCCTCCTCTTTCTCGCTAATTAGACTCCAGGAACTCCACCCGGGGCCTAGCCGTGGATCTCTGCATCCAGATTCCTCAGTCCTTGGATGGGGTTTCTGGCACAACTATTAGGGTTTTTGGCCATCCCATCACCAGAGTAGGTCAGTTCCAGCTCTCTCTCGACCATTGCCAACAGTTTATTGTGGGGGTATCTTTATGGATTTCTGTGGGCCTCTTTAGCACTTTGTTTCTTCCTTTTCTCATGTGGTCTTCAGGTTCTTGGGCAACTGAGCTCTGCTGGGAATGGATCCAATCTTAGGTGGTCAGTCAGAATTACAACCAGATATTGTTTTGTTGCTCTGACAAAAGATACTGTGCACTCTACCAAAGGAGAAATGTAAACAGCTACCCAACTATGACCCCTTTGACCTACAATGGTGATCTGTCTGCAAGACACAAATATATTTTCTAACTGTGTTAGAAAACTTATCCTTATACGCTCATATAAAAGCTTCCACTCCCTCCTCAAAGAAGCTTATGTTTTTTAATTGCAGATAGAGACAGAGATCCAGATCAGGTAAACATGCAGAGAACAAGTGACCCTGGGATGCCCAAATACTGTTGCTACATCTTCAATGCAAACCCTTCACCTAAGGCTCAGTGAAAATCCTGGAAGAGGGGACAGGAAGACTGTAAGATCTACAGGACTAGGATGTCACTGTGAGAAGGTATCTTATAAACAGGACAGAGATGCTATAACCATGAAATCTTAACAATACTGTTGCTTAAACTAGATGTCCAGATTATAGGGGTAACTTCTCAGTTCCCTACCCTTAAATAAAGAGCTTCAGGTAATCAATGACTGCTGAGAGAGGGAGAACCTGCTTTCTCCAAGAACAAGCTCCCTAATAGGTTATTCAATCCCAATGGTCAGCTCTAAACACATGTACATATACATGACATTAACTGAGCTCAAATGTTACATATACAGAGAAAAACATACACACATGTAAAGGTATTAGTTAAATGTGAAGAAGTAATGAACTTGAGATGGAATGAGGGATGGATACAAGTGTGGATATTGATGGGTACAGTACTCAGGTAAAAAAAATTCAGAAAAAAAGCCATTTTAATTAAATTTTTTACAAATCATCAAGGTAATCTCAGCTCAGATCTGATGCTATCGTGGGAGGCCTGGGTGCAGTGTTCATCACTGAATGAGAAGACTTGGGAATCCAGTGCTGGGCTCCTCTGCAGGAGCTGCAGGCTCAGGGATGGGCTGGTTTTCAAGAGCACAGGGAGGCCTTGTATGTATTCCCTGCTGTTCTATTATGAACTCTGCATTGGGTGGATTAGATATGTGAATGCCTAGAGTAGATGAAGGAAACAAAACTAAGTAATAGCAAAAAAATTAAAGAATTATCAATTATGCATTTGTGATATAATTCAAAGTCCCATCTTATCATTTTTTTAACATAGTCACCCCATACCTTATGTGCTCCACAGAGAACATCATAATCCAATGTTGATAATTTTAGACAGAGTAATAAAGCTTATGAATGTTGAATCCAGATATTAAACTGAAGAAATTGGTTTCATAGATGAAGCTTGGTGCTGATTCTTGCAAAACAACAGGTGTGTGATTCCCAGTGTTGACAAATAAAGCTGCACAAATTCTACAGACTGTATTTCTGTGTAAATAATGTTTTAAATTTTTGAACTTTTGTGTTTGTATTTATAGTTTATCTGCTGTGGGCTGTGTTTCATGTAGCCCTCCTGTAATAAAGGAACCATGCCTGTGCATACCCAAAGACAGACAGAAATCTAGACACTGCGTTCTAGCGCCCCGCTTTCATGTCCTCCCATCCCTCCATTCCTGCCTCTTCCCCAGGACACGTCACTCTATACTGATTTGGGATGAGACTTAGAATGAAGAGCCATGAAAACTGCCTCCCATGAGAAAAGATGATTAGGTCTGAGTTTTTAATCGAGCAATTCTTTCTTTTATGAGATAAACTGTCTTCAGGGTGACTTGAGAGGGCCTTCAAATTGTATCATTTCTGTTTCTTCAGTATTCCCAGGAGAGTGGCATAGATTTGAGGAACTAACTAACTAACTAACACTGTCAGATCTTGTATCTTTTAAGGAAAGGGTTCTAGCTGACATAGGATAAGGTCTCCTGGAAGTGGAGATGAGGCTGAACAGGGAGGAGTTTTGTTTTCTGACTCCACAATAATTTCATTTCCCAACAGTGTATCCTGTTTTCTGAGTCTTGGAAAATCCAGTGCCAGTAAGTATCAGCTTGTAGTAGAACAGTCAGAGACAGCTCAGGTGAAGACGGTCCCTGTGATGAGTTTAGCAGGCCAGGTCCAAATGCCTTGACAGTCACCACACTGAATACTAATCAAGGACCCATGGGTGACAGACAGGAATCCTGACTTTGGGAAGCTGAAATAGAAAAAAAAAGCACACTTTTGTCTGTCCTAGTTGCTCAGCCCCCTATGAGCAGAGACCTGTGCACTTCCCTCTACCAAGAATGCATTTCTCCATCGTGAGAATGGAATAATATTTGAGTTTTGAGACCTCTATATTTACAAACAAAGATTCCAGAGCTCAGGTTCTCCTGAGTCCTCCATGAGGTCTGCTAGAAATGTCTTCATAAACTCACACAGAGTGTAAATCTGTGATTCAATATCATTTATTCTATGATACATAAAATACGCTATTTAATATGAAATAATGCTACTGATATTCAGATTTTACCAAATGAAAATTTGAAATGGATATTTTTATACCAAAAATAATGTTATTGCTTAAAACAAACAAGAAAATTAAATTTATGTTCTTCCTTGAATCCCCAGTACAAAGTACTTCAAAATATATTTTTAGGGAGTACTGTGATTTACATAGCATCCCTGAATGATAACTATGCAGTATTAGCTCTCATAGGCTTGAACTCAGAGTGAAAGGAATTTTTTGCTTCTTCTGAGAAGAAAGTAAAGTAGAATCTGTGATTTGAAAGAAAATTTTCCACAGCATATCTCAGTTTCAGGGATTCACTTTTTGATCTTTCATACATTCAGAACTCTTTCTGGAGATATCTCCCACATGCAGTATGAGGTGCTGGGTACTTTAAGATGGCTCACCCCACAGATAGCAGACATGCCCTTGAATCAAGGTATTACACTCACTTGACAGATGCCTCCCCAGTTCATTGGAGAGTCCCATTCAATGCAGAAGCCTGAAGTGGAAGATTCTCCTGCCTCCTAATAAATCCCTGCTTTCCAGTAGGAGGAAGACAGGAGGATGTTTTATGAAATCACTGGTATTTGAAATAGTTTTCAAAACTCAATATAGGTTTGCATAATCTTTAACATAGAATTTCTCTATTGGTTTCATGCCTGACACAATGTATTCCCCACATGGTTGCATGCCTAGTAAGCACATGATATTGATATTTGTCATGGGGGAATGCCTGCTAGAGGAGCATGAAATGTTATTGTTCTGAGATAACAAGTATTCTTATTGAATCAAAACCTTGAGATTACCAAATATTCACATTTTCCATGCTGGATGTTATTCACATATTTATCCAAAATCCCATGATCTATAGAATTGTCACTGCCAGCTACCCAGTGGAATGTGAGAGAAGATGCTGTATCAGTGTAGGTCCACCTTCTATAAAGACTTTAGAGTGTAGGACAGAGGACTGAGACTGGGAAGGCAGAAAATATACTAGAGAATACTACGTAATGCATAATTTCAGAACGACTGACAATTCACATGTACATATGTTGTGTCAATAAATGAGTTCTATGAAAAATGTTTTAATAGTACTTTTAACCAGCTTATAGGAATTATACTTTTGTGGTAATACATTATGATAAAAACATCTCTTACACTCTAAGAGACTGAAACTTTTGCTGGATCACACAGCCAGAATGAACAATACACTTTGAAATTCTTCACAGTGAAATCATTATTATACACTCATACTGGTTGTTTAAACTGCCTTTAACAGAATATTGTAACACCCAACACTAATTGTCTAGGATTTCCCTTGTACTCAACTTTTACAAAATGAGATAATGCGTACTTCTAACCTTATTTTGTGTGCTCTTCCATCCCTCTGACTGAAGAGTAATTCGTGTGTGTTTCTATGTGTATTATGATAACCATTTGCTGAAACACAAAATATAGGTTTCAATAAATTTTATAAAATAAGTATCGAGAATAGTTGAAAATAACATGCAGTTATTGTTTGAATAAAAAAAGATCTTCATAGTACTGTTTATTATTTGAGTAAGCTGAAAAATTTATTAATCCCTAGTAAAACTCTGTTAAGGATTTCTGTCTAATATCACTAATTATTTTCCAGTGTGATGCATTCTGTGCTTTTCAATAAGTAAAGAGCAAAGATCTTTGTTAGGGGCAGAGAGAGGAAGGGAGGGAGGGAGGGAGGGAGGGAGGGAGAGAGAGAGAGAGAGAGAGAGAGAGTCACAGGGAGACAGAGAAAGAGATGTGCAGAGGAAGAGATGGAGACGGAGACAGAGAATCAGATCCTACAGCAGAAGGGAAATCAGAAGGTAACACAGGAAGAGTCAAGTAGCAGATTTAAATCCAAGCTTGCTCTTGGTTAAAGGATGCAAGGGTAAGTGCTTTGATTTATTTCCGTAATGTGATGTGGAAACAGTATTGATGAATCTGAGTTTATTATTAATGTGTTCGACCCAACTACCAAACTTCATAAATGAAATGGAGCAAAAGCATAATTAAGATAAATTCACCAACTATTGACTGTTACTAAGAAACATCTATGGGGTCACAGCCATGAGACGCATTCACAATATTGAGGAAAAAATAATGATAAGTTGTGCTGCTCTATGGGACCAATTACATTAAAATATTTAATCCTGTGGAATCAGCTTAGGCTAGCAATACATTTTCACAGAAGGAAAAGGAATCCCGAAAAAAATAGTGTCGTCCTACTAAACTCCTTGCATTGTCTCTGAATACTTCCCAACTTTATGTTAACATATTAATTATCATTACCCACAAAGGGTCTTAAAAACTTTCTCAGGTAGGACAATTACAGACTGTATTTCCAGTAATTAAAGAAGTATGAAGAATCCTGCCCAGAACCCTCCCCCAAATTTACCATAAAGAAAGATCTCAAAAATGATGTTACAGAAAATGTGGCTGAAAGTCTTTTCCCTACAGGAATAATAAATGTTATGGCAAATATGTATGAAATAATACCTTAGCCCGACAAGTCCTTAAGAAAAAATTCTCACCACACCTCAGTTTAGTCTGTGGCTTCAGTAATGGATGGACAAATGCCTGTGCACTGCTGCTCATAACAGAAGGCAGGGACCACTATAAATATGACTTATCATCAAGTTATCAGAAAATGAAACTTCCAAACAGTGGCCCAGCAATTTGCCAGCCCTCAAATAGTTCACAGTCAAAGCAGCCAAGCTGCTAAAAGGATTTGGAACAAAGTTCCTCATATTAACACTCCCACAGGCATCTATAGACAGAAATCTGCAGAGCCCTTAAGGACTTTGTCCATTCTCTGCAACAAGCTATAGAACAGCTGGCAGATAATATAGAAACTGCTTCTACCTTTTCTCTTCCATCTGCTTATTAAAATGCAATTTTTAACTGTAAAAAGTTTCATTCTTAAGTTGTTAATTCTCATATTATTGCTGATTTGATAAAAGCATGTCAAAATTAAGGCACCGAGGAGTATAAGGCTCAGATTGTGGATGGGTCCTGTGGCCTCCTATGCATTTTATTTATTTATTTATTTATAAATAAATAAATAATTTTATTTTATAATTAATTTAATTTTACATATCAGCCTCGGATTCCCCTGTCCTCCCTCCTCCCACCCCCAACCTTTCCCCCAACTACCCCCCATTTCCACCTCCTCCATGGCAAGGACTCCCTTGGGGAGTCAGCCCAGCCTGGTAGATTCGGTTGAGGCAGGTTCGTTCCCCTCCTCCCTGCACCAAGACTGAGCAAATGGTCACTTTGAAAAATAATATAAACACAAACTTGTTAATCATCCTCAGTACAGTAAATCTTCCTCTAAAATAATATAAACTAAAACTGTCTTATCATTCTCAGTATAGTAAATGTCCCTCTAAAATACCTACAAAATGTAAAATGCATTTTCACTGGTCCAGTCTATGTCAAAATAGAAGTGGTGACAAAGAGAATGGGATTTTGGGAAATGGGAATGAGCACCCAGGGCTGCTGATGACAGGATCAGGTCTCTACATTCCCATCTTGGAATCCACTGCTCTTTCCCCAGTGATATCTGAGCAGGAGCCCAGATTGTTGCCACAGTAGCAGACTCCACACCCTGGGGACTCCACCTGACAGTCAGCTCCATCCCTAATCCTAAAACAAAAAGAGACTTGATTACTTCTACCAAAAGCAATTCATGTTCAGATGTATCAAAACTAAAAAGACATTAAATGATGTTTCATAGAAGAGGTTAAATCACCTACACCAAAATCTATGGGGACTCTTTCCAACAAACTGCCTGTGCTTGTTTTAGGGAAACCAAGTTGGACTTTAAAAGGGGCTTTGTGCACATGCTGTTGATATGCCTTTCACTGGCCTGATTCAGATTATAGTTTATTCCCAGCTACCCCATCAAAAGTTCCAGTGCCCTAGATTTAAGAGATATTTATATCATAATGCATTGCTACAGCTTGTTGTATTTTAGTTTCTTAAAAAAGAATCATGTCAATGGAGGTGGTCACTGGTAAACAGCTGGTCAAGGCATGATGCACTCTAAGGGCATCCTGAATCAACATCATTTTATTCCCAGCATTTTCCCTTTTGAAAAGTTGACAAACACCCAATAAGGCTGTGAAATGACCGATAAAGGGACACTCAGAATGATTATTTCTGAGCAAGTCTCCAGGCTGATCTTCTCTGTCATCTCCATCCCAGGGCAGCTTCCTGCTCCTCCAGGGTTTCTGACACACTCAGGATGTGGGTTGCAGCACTGTGTGTCTTGCACAATAATAGACAGCAGAGTCCTCAGATTTCAGGCTTCTGAGTTCCATGTAGGCTGTGCTGGAGGATGTGTCTGCAGTCAGTGTGGCCTTGTCCTGGAACTTCTGATTGTAGTCAGTATCACCATCTCCAGGATAAATCCATCCAATCCACTCCAGGCCCTGACCAGGACTCTGCTTCACCCAGTGCATAACATAGCTAGTGAAAGTGTAGCCTGAAGCCTTGCAGGACAACGTCACTGAGGACCCAGGTTTTACCAGCCCAGGACCAGACTGCTGCAGCTGGACCTGGGAGTGGACACCTGTGGAGAGAAAGGCAGAGAGGATGTCATTGTCACTTCAGTCCCTGTTCCTTCTTCAGGTTTGGAACTGGAAAGCCCCTTACCTGTAGTTACTGACAGGAGGAAGAGAATGATCCATCTCCATCCCATGGTGAGGACCTGTGTGCTCAGTGACTGGGGAGAGGACACTGATCATATGTTGTTCTGGGGTGTGGACTTCCTAGTATTTACTACCACAAACTCAAGTAATTTGCATATTCATGACCAGGGCACTTCTTAGATAAGGACCTAGTCCTGCTGGAGAAGAAAGAGGTAGAGAACACCTGGGTCAGGCAGCAGGATGCCAAGGGCCAAGTCCTAATCCTCTCTGAGGAAATGTATAGCATCCTCCTTCTGTGATCCCTGTGCAGATCCTAAGGATGTAACATCAGGACAAAAGTTCTCAATACATTTCAGGCCTGAGAAAGTTGCTTCACTTTGTGAAAAGGCTTTCAGATTAGTGACTGTGACAATGATAGTGATGGGAAATTTAAAACCTGTTAAGTTATGAGAATTTACAGCCTCCTTTCAGAGATATATGCAATTGATATTTGTCATTCCACCAGATTATATACCAAAATACTCATCCAAATGTACAAAAGTAAACATATTTCATAAATATTTGCACAACAATGAATATAGCAGCAACATCACAATAACTAAATTATGGAAATAAACTATGTATCTGTCAACACAGGATTTCATCAAGAAGACATGTTTATATAAACAACACAACTGAAGTCTTCCATCTGCAAGGAATATGGAAACTATCAGTTATAGAAAATGGGATGCAACTAGAGATAAATATATTCATCAAGAGCATCTCAGAAGCACAGACATTAAATGAGATTCTCATTTGTAGTTCTTAGATATTTCATACTTACATACAAGTAGGAATACAAATACATGATGAAGAATAAGTGAAATTGTCTAGTATAATAAAAATAAAATAGGAAGGGAAAGAAAATGAAGGGTAGATATTATAGAGAAATATATGCAGTGTACAAAAGACATGTGTATGAAAATTTTAAACATAAGTAAAATTGTTATTTTTACATTTAATAATTTGTATTCTTTGAAATTTTAACCCGTGTATAATATTATAGTATGATCATATCTACAACAATTGTGCCCAACATGTCCTCTTGGGACCTTCTAATAAGTCTCTCTCCCAACTTCCTGACCACTTTTGTTTCATTAACTAATAACACAATGAACCAATCAGTGCTATCTATATACACATAGATATTTTCCTTATCCATCATAAATGCCAATAGATCTCCACCTTGGTGAGGGTCCTAGGAGTTTCTCTCCATCCATGTTATAATTTTAAAAATTGTTATACTATCTTTAGTGGTGAGAACAGGGCAGGAGAGAACAGAGGAAAGATCTTGGAGTCCCCTGAACACCAACTTCATCTCTACTGGTGAATCGTGGCTCCATTGTGCCACCTGCTGGTTCTGAGCTCCCCTGCAGGTTGGTTTATCATGACTTACATTGAAGATGCAAGGTCTATTTTTAATTATTTTTTGAAATTCCTTTTATGAACCAAGAAGAGAGCCCTCCTCATTCCTCCTTCCTCGCACCCTCTTTCTCCCCTGGACCCACCCCTCATCCCTTCTTCCAACAGGGTAAGTTTTCCCATGGGGGACAGCAAAGCCTGGTACATTCAGTTGAGGCAGCACCAAGCCCCTCTCTGTTTTAACAGGGGTGAGCAAGGTGTCAGACCATAGGGAATGGGATCCAGAAAGACAGCTCATGCACCAAGGATAAATCCTGATCACATTGCCAGGGCCCCTCAAACAGACCCAGCTACACAACTGTCTCCCATATGCAGAGGGTCGAGTCTGGTCCCAAGCAGGTTCCATAGCTGTCAGCCTAAAGTTCATGAGTCCCTTTGACTTGGTTCAGTTGTCTCTGTAGATTTCCCCATCATGATCTTGACCCCCCCACCTTATAACCCTGCTTCCCTTTATTCAACTGGACTTCCAGTTCTCGGACTGGTGCTTGATTGTGGATCTCTGCATCTGCTTCCATCAGTTATTGGATGAAGGCTCTATGATGACTATTAGGGTATTCACCAATGTGATTACCAGGGTAGGCCAGTTCAGGAACCCTCACCACTATTACTGGTAATCTAATCTGGGGTCATCCTTGTTGGTCTCTGGGAATTTCCCTAACACCAGGTTTCTCCTTTAGTCCATAATATCTCCTTCTATCAATATATCTCTTTCATTGTTCTCCCACTCCATCCCTCCACCATATTGACCATCCCTTTCCCTCATGTTCTTATCCCCCATCCCCTACCCTCCAGTGCCCTCCCCTCATCCACAGTTTACTCATCGGGATATCCTCAGTTTCCTCTTCACAAAGTGATCCATGTATCCCTTTTATGGTCCTACTTTTTTCCAATCTTCTTTGGAGCTGTGAGTTGTAGTATGATTATCCTGAGAAAGGAATAAGAGACACATCACCCTTTACAAATAGCCACAAATAATATAAAATACCTTGGAGTAACTCTAACAAGTGAAAGACCTGCATGATAAGCAATTTAAGTCCTTGAAGAAAGAAACTGAAGAAGATATCAGATAATGGAAAGATCTCCCATGCTCATGGATAGGTGGAAACAACATAATAAAAATGGTGATTTTACCAAAAGCAATCTACAGATTCAATGCAATCTCCATCAAAATTCCAACACAATTCTTCACAGACCTCAAAAGAACAATACTCAACTTCATATGGAAAAGCAGAAAACTTAGGATATCTAAAACAATCTTGTATAATAAAAGAATGTCTGGAGGCATCACCATCCCTGAGTTCAAGCTCCACTATAGAGCCATAGTAAAAACAACAGCTTGATATTGGCATAAAAACCAACATGTAGACCAAAGGAATCAAATTGAAGACCTTAACATTAATCCACACACCTGGAAACACCTGATAATTTACAAAGAAGCCACAAATGTACAATGAAAAAAAGAAGAAAAAAAGAAAGCATCTTCAACAAATGGTGCTGGCATAACTGAATGTCAACATGTAGAAGACTGCAAATAGTTCAATATCTATCACTATGTACAAAACTCAAATCCAAGTGGATCAAAGACCACAACATAAATCCTGCTACACTGAACCTGATAGAAGAGAAAGTGGGAAGTAGCCTAGAAAGCATTGGCACAGGAAACCACTTCCTAAATATAGCACCAGTAGCACAGACACTGAGAGCAACAACTAATAAATGGGACCTCCTGTAACTGAGAAGCTTCTGTAAGGCAAAGGCCACAATAAATGAGATAAAATGAAAGCTTACAGAATGGGAAAAGATCTTCACCAAGCCCACATCTGACAGAGGACTCATCTCCAAAATATATAAGAACTCAAGAAAATAGAAAGCAAAATACCAAACAATCCAATTATAAATGAACTACAGATCTAAACAGAATTCTCAACAGAAGAATCCCAAATGGCCAAAAGACATTTCAGGAATTGCTCAACATCCTTATTCATCAGGGAAATGCAAACCAAAACAATTCTGAGATTCCATCTTATACCTGTCAGGATGGATAAGATAAAAAACACTGATGATAACTTATGTTGGAGAGGATGTGGAGCAAGGGGAACACTCCTCCATTGTTGGAGGGAGTGCACACTTGTATAGCACTGTCTTTCTTGAGCAGTAACACATCCCAATAGCTTCAGTGTTAAAAGAGCTTAACTTCAGAGAGAAATGATTGCTGTTAATCTGGAGATGCTGACTGGATACATCTGAGTTTGATTTTAAGATATTTCCATACTATCATCAATGCCCCTCTCAATGCCAGCCTTCTCCCTGATGACAGTTGGATCCAGCTCTAGCAATTACCACTTGTAGTAAAGTCACAACAATAAAGAACAACAGGAGACTACATTCTTCAGACTATATCTGGGACAGAGCACCTGATGTCAGAGAACCACAATGAGTCATAAACTTAGATGCAGCCCCCAATGTATCCATGTATGCATTGCAGAGACATGCAGATAAAGGGGTCAACAGAAAGAGGATAACCCACTGTAGTACTCACAGAAAAGTTAACAATTATACCATGAGAAAATATACTCTCATTAAAAAGGAAGTAGAAATGAATCAAATATCTGCTGTGACTCAGTTTCCCACACTGCATTTGCATACATTTAAAGGAATGAAGGCAGAGAGATCTCCTTGACCAGAATCCTCAAGGGTGCAGGATATATATATATATATATATATATATATATATATATATATATATATATATATATATATTTACAAGTTTTTATCTCCCCATGTATATCTTTCCAATTTCACAGTCCTCTTATTTTTGGATAGGACATGTGTTAGTTAACCTATTTAGAAGCTGAATATTTTCATGGATTTGAAATATGCTCCCAGGAATGGGAGAATCAAATATTACTATGCAGGGTTACCTGTACATGTGTGTTTAAATGTCTGAAATATAGCTACAATATTTACACAAAAATGTACACTACATAAATTAATGCTAGTCATGTATATTTTCCTCTAATTTTAGCTTATGGGTCAGATGCACCTAATGTTGAAGCATAAAAGGATCTAGGACCAGTCTGTTGCATATCTGCTCTTCTATCACTTATCCCTACAATTCAGGGTACTGGATGGTTTTTTCTTGGCATTTTAGAATCTCTGTTGGGCTAAGTAATGTCTATAAAGCCGCATTTAACTTCAGTACATAAGATGCTCCTGGCTATCATTGGTTACAATGGACAGGAATGCATGCCTTCTAAATAGTATGGAGATTTTCTCTTCTTACAATGTAATCCATTCACAAAATTCTGGGACCTGTGAGATATAAATAGATGTAGTTTATTCTCCTGAGGTAAAGTAATATTGGGATTATAGTATGTGCAGATCTGTTGCAACAAATGTGAAAGTGAGCAGGATATCTCCTTACTTACATCATATATTGATTTCTAGCTTTTTTATGATTCTCTCTTTACTCTGTGGACTATTTACACTTCTCTGGCTGGTCCCTGATTGAATTGATAATTAACCCTTGAGCCTCCCTACTGTAACTGTGCTGTATTTTACTCTTCTAAACACCACTTGAGGACCTGAGCACCACTTGCACAATTTTGGAGGCCCTCCACAGGGAAGAGATTGTGTCTGGAAAGAGGTTCACATCTTTTCATTCTGATTGTCTCACAGATTGATGCACACGGTTTCCTCAGTGTCCAGATATCTAAGATGCAGGAAAATCCAGTTCTGAGATGTTTCTGGGCATCTCTGGGGTGTCCTCTCTGTAACTTACCTCTGAAGGAAGTTACAGACAACTTCTGCAGCCCATTCCTCTGGGAAAATGTCATAAATCAGCAACACTAACTACTAAATAGCCTTCAGCAAGGCACTGATGATGACTGTGAAACCCATGTATCCCAAAGACTGGAGGAGAATGTCTCATGTCACTGTGTTCGCTGTTCTGTAACAGGCTGTGATTACAGGGCAGGGTATTGAGATTGGGGAAGACTATGAATGTGAATCAGTGATCATTGCTTAATCTCAGAGCCTAAAAGCTCATAAACACAAACTGGTGTGATGAATAAAACTTGTTAATAAATATTCAACAGCAACATTGGTCATCTACAAATTAGACATTGATGTGAAATGTGACCAGATATTTTTACTCCAAAGTGTTGACTAAATTATGGTAGACAATGCTCACATTGATATCAACAAGAGAATGAGTGGATCAAGTTCACTAATTTGAAACTCCTGCTCTCTGAATCTTGTATGCAGTGTGACTAGGAAATTCTTCATGTAATAGAACTAATCCTTAGTCTGTTGTTCCTTTCCTCGGTACTTAACCACAAGTTTTTCGAAAGTCTTCAGGTTATTCTTCCCTGTCCTCTCAACCCCAAAGCAGCTTCCTGCTCCTTCAGGGATTCTGACACAGATCAGATGTGTGCTGTGACACTGATCCTTACACAAAATCTATGGGAACTCGTGCAACAAACTGCCTGTTCTTGTTTTAGGGAAAACAAATTGGACTGTGAAAGGGTTTTGTTTGTGCACATGCTGTTGATTTGTCTTTTACTGGCCTAACTGATATTATAACTCATTCCCAGCTACTCCACCAACAGTTCCAGACCCTTAGATGTAATATATATACAGTTTTTCTATTATAGTTTATTTTTTAAAAAAATAGCCCAGCAGTGGTGGCGCATGCCTTTAAACCCAGCACTTGTGAGGCAGAGGCACGCGGATCTCTGTGAGTCTGAGGCCAGCCTGGTCTACCAAGTGAGTTCCAGGAAAGGCTCAAAGCTACACAAAGAAACCCTGCCTCGAAAAAAACCAAAAAAAAAAATCATATTAATGGAGGTGGTAAATCGTAAACACCTGTTCAGTTTATGGTGCATTCTAAGGGCATCCTGATTCAACATCACTTTAATACTAGTGGTATTTTGAAAGTACAAAGATCCTATAAGACTGTGAATTGTCAGACAAAGGGACACTCAGTATGGTTATTTCTAAGAAAGTCTTCAGGCTGATCTTCTCTGTCATCTCAGTCCCAAGGCAGCTTCCTGCTCCTCCAGGGTTTCTGACACACTCAGGATATGGGTTGCAACACTGTGTTCCACACAGTAATAGACTGCAGAGTCCTCAGATGTCAGGCTGCTGAGCTCCATGTAGGCTGTGCTGCAGGATTTGTCTGCAGTCAGTGTGTCCTTGCCCTGGAACTTCTGATTGTAGTCAGTATCACCACTTCCAGGAATAATCCATGCATTCCACTCTAGTCCCTGTCCAGGCATCTGCTTCACCCAGGTAGGATAGTGGTCTGTGAAGGTGTAGCCAGAAGCCTTGCAGGACAACTTCACTGAGGACCCAGGCCACACCAGCTCAGGACCAGACTGCTGCAGCTGGACCTGGCAGTGGACACCTGTGGAGAGAAAGGCAGAGTGGATGTCACTGTCACCTCAGTCCATGTTCCTTCTTCAGGCTTGGAACTGGAAAGCCCCTTACCTTTAGTTACTGACAGGAGGAAGAGGATGATCCAGCGCCATCGCATGGTGAGGTTCTGTGTGCTCAGTGACTGTGGAGGGGACACAGATCATATGTTGTTGAGGGGATTACACATCCTTGTATTTACAACCAAAGTCTCGAGTAGTTTGCATATTCATGAGCAGGATACTTCTTAGATAAGGACCTAGTTCAGGGGGAGAAGAAGGCAGAGGACACCTAGGTTAGGCAGCAAGAAGCTGAGGGCCAATTCTGAATCCTCTCTGAGGAAGTGTATAACATGCTCCTTTCCTGAGCCCTGTGCAGATGCTGAGGATGTGACATCAGGACCTAAGCTCTCAGTAGGCCTGAGAAAGTTGCTCCATTTTTTTACAAGGTTATGAGATTGAAGTACAGATGGTGGCTGTGATGACAAGGTCAGCGATGGGAAATTTAAGACCTGCTAAGTTTGAACTTTACAGCCTCCTTCAAATATATGCAATTATATTATCCCTTCCGACAGATTATATACTAAGAAACTCACCCATATGACCAAAAGAAAATACACTACAAAAGTATTTGCACAGCAATGGTTATTGCAACAACATAACAATAATTAAATTATGGAAATAAACTATGTGTCTGTCGACAGAGGAATTAATCATGAAAACATGTTTATATAAACAACACAACAGAAGTTTTTCATTTGCAAGAAATACGATACTTACATCAGTTATATAAAATGGATGCAACTAGAGATAAATGAACTCATTAAGATCGTCTCAGAAACACAAACCTTAAATGATTAGTAGTTCTTAGATATTTCATACTTGTATACAACTAGGAATGCAAATACATGATGATGTATAAGTGAAATTGTCTAGTAGAATAAAGGGAAATTAGGAGGGGAAAGAAAATGAAGGGTAGAGATTATGGGGGAAATTTTTATAGTGTACAAAATACACTCATATGAAAATTCTAAAAAATTATAAAATTGTTATTTTAACATTTCACTATTTTATTCTTTGAAATTTTAATTCATGTATATAATATAGTATGATTACATCTATACCCACTATGCCCCTCTGGTTCTTCATGGAACCTTCCAATAAGTCTCTCTCCCAAATCCTTGACCTCTTTTGTTTCATTAACTAATAACACAGCAATTCCCATCAGTTCTTTTCATATACACATATCTGGGGTTATTCCCTAGTACATAGGCAGCCTCCAGAGATGTTCCAAAGAAGACTGATTATATTTTCCTCATCAGTCATTAAATGCCAATAGATCCTCAGCTTGATATGGATTCTCAGGAATTTCTCTCTATCCATTTAATAGTTTTTAAAATTGTTATAGTATCTTTAGTGGTGAGAACAGGACACACATGCACCAGTGTGTGTGTGGTCCTCAGAGGACAACTTATGGAATTCAATTCTTCTATCCTAAGACATGTGTCCAAGCAATCAAACTGATATTGCTAGGCTTGGCAGTAGACAACTTTACCTGATCAGCTAGTTCACAGGCTCCCATGCTGTAATTTGAATGGCTTGTTCTGTTTAGGTCTTATACTGGTAACTATAGCTGCTGTGAGTTCCTATGTACTACGGCCATATCTGGTCCTAAAGATAGAATTCCATGTTTAGCAAACTCATATTCTGTACCTTCCATTCTTTCCAATCTCACTTATATCATAGTCCTTCCACTTTGTTGTGAGGTTAATACAGACAACTCATCTGTGGCTGAGTACTCATTTACTCATTCTCAGAATATTGATAGGTCATTAATGTCTGCATTAATCATTACACAGCACAAAAATGCTTGTGTGATCAAGGCTGGGAGCAGCACTCATCTATTAGGTGTAAATATATGTAATATAAGGAAGTTTGACAACTTGACCTTTAGCAACAGACCTAGGATCTAAAAGGGCTATCCATATCCATGGGCTTTTGAACATGTTTACCTGAAGACTGATATTTGAATCTGCAATGTATAAGATCATTGGTGTCTTTTCTCTTCCTGCAGGCTGCATAGCACCATCCTGCCCTAGGAAATGTAGCCAGCAGGGAGAAATTCCGGGGGATTATATTCTCTGGAGAACTGATTATGAGGACAGATCTAAAGAGACAATCATTACTATGTCCAAGAAAAAGGGGACTAAACCTACCCTAGACATGCTTCTAGAGACAGGAAATTATGCTACCCCTCAGTCTCAGACTGCTCTCCCCAAAGATGTTTTAGAAGCTTGAAGAAGGATACCTCCTCCAGGGACCAAGGGAACTGTATTATCTGGGATTATACAAGGAAATGAGGAAATTTATCAGGCATTTATTTCTCGCCTTGAGGAAGCTATCCATTGGATGCTTCCCCCATCTGAAGGGGTGAATATGCTTCTAAAACAACTGGCTTGGGAAAATGCCAATACCTTACGTAAAGATCTGATTAGGCCTGTCAGAAAAACTGGGTCATTACAGGACTACATAAAAGCATGTTTGGATGCCTCACCAGCCGTAGTGCAAGGAATGGCCTACGCTGCAGCCATGAAAGTTCAGAGATTCAGCGCCTATGTAAAGAAAGCATTTGGGGGAGGTAATGATGATGAGTCCCCAACATGCTATAAGTGTGGAAAATCAGGGCATATGCAGAAAGAATGCCCTTCTACACGGGGAAAAACTTCCCGGCCTCCTCCGGGGATTTGCCCTCGTTGTAGAAAAGGGAAACCTTTGGAGAAATCAGTGCAAGTCAAAGTTCACTAAAGAGGGGGTTCCCCTAAAAGAGGAACCTCAGTCAAAAAACTAGGCAAAGGGCTTCCCCTTAGGCCTGAACTCAAAGAGGGGAAGTTGGAGGACAGGGAGCTGAATCCTGTACAACAGGACAAGCAAGCTTTAAATCTTCAAGGCCCAGAATTTATGATTTATGATCTGCCATGAGGAACCCCAGGGAGTGCAGGATTGGATCTGAGCTGTAGGGAGGATGTACTCTTGTCCCTCTGTGACGGAGTTGCAGTCATATCTACTGGAATAGTGGGAACCCTGCCGCCTCAAATGGTAGGGCTAATATTAGGAAGGAGCTCTAACACAGCCACAAATTTTGAGGTCTTACCAGGGGTTCTTGATGCAGATACAATGAGGGACATTAAAGTCATGATCAGACCATTAAAGGAGACCATACAGTTACATAAGGGACAGAGAATAGCTCAGATTGTGCTATTACCTTATGTGAATCTGCCTGCTCCAATCATGAAAGGAGACAGAGGCCAGGGTCAATTTGGATCTACTGATTCTAATGAATTGGTGGCTTGGGTCCAAAGCCTATGCAATAGACCCTTTAAAGTGATACAGCTAGAAGGAAAACCCGTTCAGGGCCTTCTGGACACTGGAGCTGACAGAACCTGTATAGCAGGAAAAGATTGGCCTTCCTCATGGCCTATACATAAAACAGGATCCTCTCTTATGGGGTTAGGAATGGCCTCGGGGGTCATGCAAAGCTCAAAAGTATTAAAATGGAAGACAGACAATAAGGACGGCATGATACAGCCTTATGTGCTGCCCTCCTTACCTTTCACCTTGTGGGGTAGAGACTTAATGGAATCCTTGGATATCCAATTGGTATCAGTAGACTCAGAGACTGATCAACATTTTTCATAGGGGCCTCTGCGAGTACCATTTATGCAGATCCTATAAAATGGAAGTCTGACCAGCCTGTGTGGGTCAGTCAGTGGCCCCTTACACAAGAAAAAATACAGGCACTAGAGCAGCTAGTAGCAGAACAGTTAGAAAAGGGGCATATAGAAGAGTCCAATAACCCATGGAATACTCTTGTTTTTGTCATTAAAAAGAAGTCAGGAAAATGGAGATTATTACAGGATTTGAGAGCTATGGAAGATATGGGAGCCCTACAACCTGGTCTGCCATCTCCTGTGGCAGTACCAAAGGACTGGCATATCATAGTCATTGACTTACAAGATTGTTTCTTTACAATTAAGTTACAACCACAAGATTGCCAGAGATTTGCTTTTAGTATACCATCATTATACTAAATTCTTATTTATGTTTAGCCATGTGGCTTGGTACCTTTTCTCAGTTCTGCCTTGACATCTTGCTTCCTCTGTGTCTGGCTGGCACTCTTGCCTCTGCCTTCTCTTCCCAGAATTATCCTCTCTGTCCTTCCTATGTTTCCTGCCTGGCTACTGGCCAATCAGCATTTTATTTATTAATCAATCAGAGTAACACACAGCACACAGAGCAATATCCATAGCACAATTGAACCTAGGAGTGGACATCACATGTATAAAGATGCCATGATCACCTCAGTCCCTTGCTACCCATCAGCCCTGCTCCTAGAAATGCACTTATCAGGAGCTGATGCCACCAGGGAGAGGATGATCTGGTTCAGTTCACAGTGAGAACCTGTGTGTACTGTGGACAAATGAGAATTAATGTGATACTGTTGGTTGTGTGAATATCACTGGATTTATAATCACAAACTCTATAATTTGCAAAATAATGAGGTATAGTATTTCTTAGATCAAGACCTTATCCTTTTTGAGAAAGAACAGGTAGAGTTGTTCTATGTTAGTCAGTTAGAGGGTGAGATTCAAGAATTAAACCTGTCTGCAGATGTGCATTCCCTGCTTCATCTTGGCATCTGTGTGGATAGAGCTCTTTCATCCCAGTGAGAATCTAGTCACTTCATCAGAGTTCAAAAAAGTGAACCACACTTCAAAGGTTCTAAGGTCTTGTTTCTCTTCATTGTAATGTACAAAATGATGCTGAGTAAATATTTCAAGGATGGGTAATGAGCTGTAATTCAATGGTTTTCTCCATGAACCACAGTCTTTTCTCCATGGGCTGTTAGATCAAGCTTTAGCAGTGATCACTGGTGATGAAGTGAGTTACGAGGGACAGCACAAGTGATGGACAGGATCCACAAGTGATATACAATTGAGTTTTCCAAATCATCCAGCTTGATGCACTTGAGAGAAAAAACTCACAGCACCAGGAAGAGGAACAAATGTAATACTTACAGAAAAATTCCCACCTACATGAAATATGTTCACATTTGAGAAGTGAACAGAATTTAGGGAAATTTGGACTGTGATTCAAAATAATGTTTTGCTAATTCAGCATTTGTATCATGGATGAGCTGTAAATTTGTATGTAAATACTTAAAAGATGTTATTAGTCCCTTTGCCATGCATCTTTCTAGGTAGAAAATTCTGTCTGTATCCTTAGACTTCTTTCTTCTCTGTTTGGATCCAGATTCCCCAAGCACAGCATCAACTTATTTATGTAATGTCGTGACTAATGCTTTATAAAGACTTAAATTTATTTACTATAAGCTTAGTGAATGACAGCTGTGGAGCTAGATAACCCACCTCCAGCTCCAAAGAGTTGGTGGAGCTAATACCAATGTATATGACCCATGTATACCTGCACAGAAATACATGTGGAGGTAGGCACATGTGTTAATCCCTAAGAATATGCTGCACATCAGGTTGTATAAGTGTCAGCATGATCAGGAGTAACATGCATTTCACTCATATATAATTTTGTTCTATATGGAAAACTTTTCAGTGCATCATGGTGCTTGATTTTCCATTTCTGTATATAAGTGCTTTAACTACGTTCTATATTCAAGGCCTGCTGTAAAGGGGGGTTGTTGAAGCCAAGCTCACATACACATATGTTGTACCTTTTAGATGCTTTTGTGTGCATGATGTTTCTTCTTTTTTTTTTTTTTTTTTTTGGTTTTTCGAGACAGGGTTTCTCTGTGTAGCTTTGCGCCTTTCCTGGAGCTCACTTGGTAGCCCAGGCTGGCCTCGAACTCACAGAGATCCGCCTGGCTCTGCCTCCCGAGTGCTGGGATTAAAGGCGTGAGCCACCAACGCCCGGCAATGTTTCTTCTTATCATTGTTGAAAGAGTCTTCTGCTATTGATTCTACCTAAAGAAAGCCTAACATTTACAATACAACCTGAGTCTCTGGATTCTCCCTTAGATGAAAATCTTTGAGGAACTTGAACATGTTTATGAGGAAAAGTAGCTGGTTTAGAGGCCTTTGGTGTAGTGATAAGATTCAATGAGAATTAGCTACAAATGTTTATATCATATTGATCACAGCTGTTCTTCACTATTGGTATATTTTAAATTCATTGAAAAGACTATGTTAGAAGAAGAACCTAAATGCTTATTAGCAATGGTATTGCACGCTGAATGTTTTGCACAAGCAATGACATCATTGTTAGCATAGGTTTTCCATTTTAAGATCACTCAGTTCTTCATACTTGTTTGTGCTCATCCTAACAGAATGAATTTTGTACAGTCATAAAGGTCTAAAGCATCACTCTTCTCTAGTAAATATTGTCCCTGATTCTGTCTTACTACCCTTACCATGCCTATGTTACAAACAGCATACATACCACCAATTGCTAACACTATTTGAAACTTTTTTCAGGATTATGAAATAATTTGTTTTAAGCCTTCACAATTCTTAATCATTTACATGTGTGTTTATTCAGGATTTCCTGGAACCTTGTAAGATGCTTTGGTCTTCCCTCTGTCTTTATTCACATCTGTCCAAAGGCCACTGATTAGCATGATCTAACTCACAATCGTGGTCCATTTCTGCAGCAAAATTTCAACAAACCAAGAATCAGTAAAAACTGTAGTTTTACAATGCCTTGATTATTTTAAATTGGGTACTAAACCATTTCCTTCAAAGATTCTACCCAAAGAGAGACCAAATGACATCTATCAAATGGATACTACTAAAATCCCAGAATTTGGTAAGCAAAAATATGTTCATCTGTCTATAGATATTTTCTCAATCATGACATGGGCCACAACTCATCCTGAGGAATCTGCTATTCATGTCATATTACAAGCTTGCTTTGCCTTTTATAGGCATCCCTAAGATAATCCAAGCTGATAATACCTTCCATTCATATCTCATAAAGTCCACATGTTTTACAACAATGTACTGTTTCTTATAACTGGAACATCAGGATGAACCATTTAGAACACAAACACTGAACTATTACATTTTAGATTATTACATGGCAATAACTTTAGTCTAGTAGAGATTCCCCCTTCTAATTATTCAATTGACAAGATACTGTTATCTCCTGTCTGGTAATCCAGGTTAAACTACAAACATTTTCTAGAAAATGGGTCATGTTAATGTAGGGGCTATAGGGAAAAATCTATTCTCAGTTATTGACAAAAAAATCTCAAATTAAGAATAGTAATTTTAAAAATTAGGGTAAAGATTTTGTGGCCTTTCAGAATCAGGAAACACAGTCAGCACATATGGTGGTTTGAAAAAGAATGGCCAATAGTCTATGATAATTAGTCATCAGAGAATAGTACTCTTTGACGGGATTAGAAGAGTAAGTGTGGTCTTGTTGGAGAAAGTATGTCTTTGGATGTTGGATTTGAGGATCTAAAACCCTTGAGAAGTCCAGTCTTTCTCTCTCTAGTTGTGATCAGGATGTATCTCTCAGCTGCTGAACAAATGTCAGGCATGCCACAATGTTCCCTGCCATGATAATAGAATAATCCTCTGAAACTGTAAACAAGATCCCAATTGACTATCTTCTCCTACAATAGTGGCCTTGATCATGGTGCCTCTTCACAGTAATTGAACATTGACTAAGAGTGCATTTAAATTTAGCACAGCAATAGCCCTATTTCTTAATAATCATTTTCTGTGTTAGTTACTATCTGCATTGCAGGGGCAAACTATAAGACAATAACAACTCCTAGAAGAAAGGATTTATTTTTGCTTTATTTATTTTTTATTTATTTGTACATTCCATCATGTCAGTTATTCATGGAGTTAAGAGCTTAATGTAGTGAGTCACATTACATCAACATTCAAAGGCAAAAATTGATAAGTGCTTATGCTTATAATCTTACTTTTTGTATTTGGCCCAGGACCAAAACCTACAGGAATAGTGTGGACAGTGCTTAGGGTGAGTCTACCTAACTCAATTTACCTAGTCTAGAATTTCCTTCACAGACTGTCCTGAGTCCAAACCAAATAATCCTTCAAAGGAATGACCAAGACTCATTTTGCAGATGATTCTGGGTCTGATTAATTTAATAGTCAATATGAACAAAAACTACAAGATTCAGAAATTGCTTTTTCTTCTTAAAAAAAACCTGAAGTGAGACATATAAGAATGGCTGAGAATGGTGCCAGATGAAGAAACCCATCTGCTAGAAGTCTAATTGTTCATATCTGAGCCTGGAATGTACCTCAGGAAGAGGAAGGGACATTTTAAATTGGATAATTCTGGGGTCCAGCAGCTTGGTCAGCCCTCCCTTTGTGTTTGAAATCTCAAACTCTGTTCTAGACAGGAATCCCCACTGCCATTATTTCTAGAATCACACTGAAGTCTTCATGCTTTCCTGAGTTTTCTTAGGATCTCATATTCCACACTTTATTATATTTTAGCAAAATCAAAAATAATTTTATATGAAAAGGCTTTGCAATATAATATATGCCATAAACATAGAGAGGATTCAAAGAAGAAAAGGAAAGAAAAAGCCCTGTTAGATAGAAGGGAAGCTCTTCTCTCTATGTGTCTCTCTATCTGTACCCACCAGCCTGCTCCCATGTCATGACACAGAGATTTACTATTCATTATGAAAGCTTGTCCAATCACTTAGACTTGTTTCTAACTAGCTCTTATATCTTAAATTAACCTAAATCTTTTAACGTACATTCTTTTACAAGGCTTGGTTATCTTTACTTTTTAATGCCCATGCTGCTTGCTCTGTGTTCCTGGAATCCCCGCTCCTTCTTCTTCCCAGCAGCCTCTGTATTTGGAAGACCTGCCTACCTATTGGCCATTCAGCTTTTTATTAGAAAGTCACAGTGGCATACTTTTACACAGTGTAATCAAAAATATCACAACAGTGAGCCAGTAATCCACAGAGGGGACAGTTACTGTGTCTCACCAGCCTGTAAGTGTAGGTTAATGTGCAGACTCTTGATAACAGAGGTCCACCAGGGGAAGAACATTCCTGAAACAAGACTCAGTGGCAGAAAGGGAATCATCAGGAAGAAGCACAACATGATGCACAGAGACCTGGGCACTGAGAGCTATAGCTCCCTGCTAATCAGAGGATCACCTGCTGGTCTCCACAAAGTGGTATGTGATATTAGAACAGAACATGGGGAGTCCTTAATCCACAGAATATTTTATTTTTCAGACTGATGCCCAGCTTAACTGTGTAGTTTTTCAGGTTCCAAGAGTCTATGACAAGAGATGGTTGAAGGAATCAGGAATATGTGAACTGAAAATTTAGCAACTGCCTGGTGTTTGCAGAATCCTTCATCCCCATGCCTCCTTTATATTGTCAATAGTAGTATTTGGTTTCCACCTGGTCCATCTAACCTCATGTTCTTGGCTACCTGAGTAGTGTTGGGAATGGGTTCAATCTTATAAAGTCAGCCTGAAATAAAATCATATTTTCACTGGTTATTCCAACTGAGATACACTGCATATACTACCCAAGGGTAAAGGGAAACACCATCCCAGCTACAAACACTTGGACCTACAGTAGTGACCAGCCTGCAAGAAACAAATATGTTTTATAATTGTATTTTAAAAACATTATTATAACCTGAACTAAAAGATTCCACTCCCTTATCAAAGAAGCTTTTATAAAAAAGCTTTCAGGTGGAGACTATTACAGAGATCTATATCAGGTAAACATGAAGAGAACAAGTGACCCTGGGATGTCCAAATACACTTGATACATCTTCAATTTTAACTCTACACATAAGGCTCAGAGAAAATCCTGGAAGAGAGGGAAGAAAGATTGTAGGGTCTCAAGGACCAAGATGTCTCTGTGAGATGGTATCTTCTAGACAGGACATGGATGCTTCACCCATGAAATCTTGAAAATATTGCTTCTTTTAGTTTACTAGATTTCCAAAGTATACAGGGAAACCACTCAGGCTCTCACCCCTAGATGAAGAGCTACAAGTAATCAATGACTGCTGAGAGAGGAAGAATCAGTTTCCTTCAAGTACAAGCTCCTTTATAGGTTATTCAGTCCCAACGGTCAGCTCTAAACTCATGTGCTTATACACAACTAACTAGGCTCAATAGACTAAATAAACACAGAAACATACACATGTAAAATATTAATTAAAGAAGAAGCAGTCATGATTTGAGATAAAGTGAGGGATGGATATGAGGGGAATTTGAGTGGGAATATTGATGATTATAGTACTCAGGTAAAGAAATTCTTTAAAATATTTTAATTAAAAACTTTAGAGAGAGATTCAAGATGGCGGAGACAAGCAGACGCAGGTAGGCCTGTGTCAGCCGCCCGCGGAGGTAGACGGGTCCAGCGGCAGTGGCCGACAGGGACATTTAGGCCCAGCGGCAGCTGGCGGAGACATTCAGGCCCAGCGGCAGCCCACAGAGGTGGACAGACCCTGCGGCGGAGATAAGCAGAGGGAGGTGGACAGGACCGGCGGAGGCGGCGGACAGAGACATTCAGGCCCGGCGGCGGTCCACAGAAGTAGACAGGCCACGCGGCGGAGACAGGCAGACACAGGTCGGTGACTCGCGGATGTGGAAGGACCCTGTGGCAGTGGCCGACAGGGACATAAAGGCCCAGCAGCAACCGGCAGAGACATACAGGCCCGGTGGTGGCCTGCAGAGATGGATGGGCCCAGCAGCGGCGACAAGCAGAGGTAGGTAGGCCCGCAGTGGCAGCTGGCAGAGACATACAGGCCCATTGGCCACCCGCAGGGGCAGACAGACCCAGCAGCAGCTGACAGGGACATACAGGCCCAGCGGCGGAGACAAGTGGACGCAGGTGGGCCTGTGGCAGCGGGCCACAGGGGTGGACAGGCCGGGGGATGGAGAGGGGCAGACGCAGCTTGGAGCAGGGACGCCCCTAGCCCCAACACCCGGGGAAGAGGCTATCTCTGTGGGTCAGAATCGGGGCGAGTCTGGGCACTCCGTCTGGGGACAACCCAGGTACCAACAGCTGATCCTGTGAAACCCAACAACTTGGAGGTGTTGGTGAGACTACCCTGCTCAGCTGAAACCTATCTGGGAGAGGATTCAGATGCCTACAGTTTGAAGTCTGAAGAAACAAGATCAGCTGAGGAGTTGACAAATGAAAAAAACGTGACCTGGGAACACAGAAGAAGGCACTACCTAGTCACCAAACCAGATCACCAGAATCATAAGTATATAATTCACCGACTGAAATCAGCTGTCCCTGAAGAAACAGCCCAATAGCACCAATTTAACCAAGAACCCCTACTAAACCAAGACTAAAAATTAGAACAAGAGAGGCACTCTCAGACACAGACACCACCTGCACCGCACAGAGGAAAAGATGAGTAGACGCCAGTGCAAAAATACAGGCAAAAACATAAAGACCTATATGGCAACATCAGAACCTAGTGATTCTACACCTGCAAGACCTAAACATACCATGACAGAAGAAACAGAAGAGATCAACCCTAAAAATGTCTTTAAGAAGATGATAGAGGCCCTTAAAGAAGAAATAAAACATTCCCTCAATGAGGAAATAAAAACTTTCCTTAAAGAGGAAATGAAAAACTACCTTAAAGAGGAAATAAAAACTTTCCTTAAAGAGGAAATGAAAAACTCTCTTAAAGAGGAAATAAAAACTTCCCTTAAAGAGGAAGTGAAAAACTCCATTAAAGAGGAAATAAAAAACTCCCTTAAAGAAATGGAAGAAAAAACGAACAAAAAATGGGAAGAAATCAAATCAAGCCAAGAAAAAGCAATTAAACAGATGAAAGAAATATTCCAAGATCTGAAAAATGATTTTGAGACAATAAAGAAAACACATGCTGAGGGAATGCTGGAAATAGAAATCCTGACTAAATGAACAAGAACTACAGAAACAAGCATAACCAACCAATTGCAAGAGATGGAACAGAGAATCTCTGACAATGAAGACACGATACAGAAAATAGATTCATCAGTCAAAGAAAACACTAAAGACAAAAAAGTCATGACACAAAGCGTCCAGGAAATTTGGGACACCATGAAAAGACCAAACCTAAGAATAATAGGGATAGAAGAAGAAGAAGAATACCAACTCAAAGGCACAGAAAATATATTCAACAAAATCATAGAAGAAAACTTTCCTAACCTAAAGAAAGAAATACATATGAAGATACAAGAAGCTTACAGAACACCGAATAGGCTGGATCCAAAATGAAGTCCCCTCGCCACATAATAATCAAAACACTAAACACACAGAACAAAGAAAAAAATATTAACAGCCTCAAAGGAAAAAGACAAGGTAACATATAAAGGTAAACCCATCAGAATAACACCAGACTTCTCAATAGAGAATATGAAAGCTAGAAGATTATGGACAAATCTCATGCAGACACTAAGAGACCACGGATGCCAACCCAGACTATATACCCAGCAAAACTCTTAATCACCATAGGCGGAGTAAACAAAATATTCCAGGATAAAACCAGATTTAATCAATACCTGTCTACAAACCCAGCCCTACAGAAAGCACTAGAAGGGAAAATTCAACCCAAAGAAGCTAAACACATCCATGAAAAATCAAGCAATAGATAATCCCACACCAACATACACCATAGAAGAAACAAGCTGGTGTAGCTATCCTAATATCTAGAGAAAAAGGATGTTTCAAAAGAGAAAAAGTCTTGTGGCAATGCCTCAGTGGTCCAGGTAACTACCAGAACTTGGAAAAGTTGGTGGAACTTGGGATTGACTGGGAGGCCAAAGGTTTAAAAAGCAGAACATTCTCTCAAGACACAAGTTGTGTGATAATAGTGTGTTTTGTGTGTGTGAATGAGAATTTGTAAATGTTGAATTCTAGGCTTCGACAATCATTGTCAGTGCAGATTAAGCTGCAAGTATTTATGCTTTAAAACTTAAATTATAAAGCTAGTTACATCTTTCTAACAACTAGTTTTAATGTTTATGAGCATATTTTACCTACATTACCTTTTCTGGATGTTGAGAAAGATGCATCACAAGCACAGGCTGGAGGCTGGGGGCTAGATGGTTTTGAGGAAGAGGTCTTGGTGGACTCTTTCATAGAGCAAAGGGAAGCAATGCCTTCTGGGAAATGAGCTAAGTTTTAATCTAGTCTTTAAGATTAGAAGTCAAAAACAAAAATATTAAGGAAAGGAAAACCTAATTGATCTTTGAAGTATTGTTATGTGGAATTAAGTGGGACTTTTGAGGCCTTTCTTCCAGAAAACAAGGACTTGGTTGTCAGGCCTATATTAGGCCTAAACCTTGGTGCCATGTAGTTGTACTTAAATCATTTCAATGGAAAGTGTCTTAGTGATTGGAACTTCTAGTGCAGTTTGGAGTTCTTCCATTTGAAAAATGTGATATTTGCATGGGATTGTTTGAATCTTGTTTTTTAGTCCCTCCCCATCACCACCCTCATAGTCTGAAGGTAGATTTTTCTCTTGATAAAGGAACAAAAAAGGTGAACATCTTGTTTGTAAATAGGTATCTAGTAACTAGCGGTAAACTTGAAATGGTAGAATTCTTTAAAGCCTTATTCTAGATAGCCTCAAGAAAATGTATCTTAATTACTTTTGAACCTGTATTCACCTTGTTTTTTTCAAATATCTTAAGTTATATTTTCTTTTTCAGAGATGCTTCTTATTTGGGGCTACTTTTTTTTAAATTGAGGCATAATCCAAAAAAGTGTATATTGTTTTGATGAGACTTTTTACAACTGTGGCTGGATGTCTTTCTTTAGTTTTCCAAGAAGGGCCATTTTACTTTTTTAGAGTTACTTTTAAAAGTCATGAGGTCAACAACTTGGACTACTATGCATGTAAGTGCTAATGCAAATTAAAGCCCAAGTTGACCTCCAGCAGCAGTTCATTCTATGTTGACAGTGAGAGAACACTTTGCCTGTTAGGATACTGTTACTCGTGGACTGAAATGCTGAAGAAACCCCTCCCCCTATTTTGTTTTTTTGCAAAAATCAAGGTATATTCTAGGGTTTCCTGGTTGACCTCAACAGATAAACTGAGATGATAGTGTTAGTTCAGAAATGATCTGAATGTAGATTTACAGTCTACGTGAGATTGCTTTCACAGTTCTGCATGTATCCCATCGGCTCCCCATTAGTCAATGAACTCTTAAAACTGGTATTGTAACATTATCACAATGTTTTGCGCCAATTTTATAAACTTTACAGTGCAATATGTGTTCCTTTTCTGAGGCAAACCAAAGGTATATTTCTCAAGGTTCTGCTGCTATCAGCAGCGTTGATGGAGGATTTTTTTTATACATTTGTAATAGATAGAAATTAACCAGAAAAAGAGAAGAAAAAAAAGTGGTGGAGGAAAAAGTGAACACTGCAAGAATACTCAAAAGGGCTGAGAGTTGCAAACGCCAAGAATGGCTTTGCATAGTAAATGGAATAGAACAGCTCTGAACTATAGCTTACTTTTCCTGGTTTGGTCTGACAGAATGATTGAATGCTTATGTACAAAAATCAGAGCCTTAAAAACAAGGATTTGGTGAGATTGTAAAATGGTGTGCCACTTTGGCAAAACAGTTTGGTGGTTGGTCAAAATGCAAAACATTGTTACTCTGTTACTCAACAATTCTACCCTTAGGAATATATCCTCAAACTACTGAAAATGTGCACCTATGAAACATGTACATGAAGGTTTACAGCAGTGTGTTGCTAATAGTAAAAAAGTTAAAACAACTCAAATAGCTATCAAATACTGGAGAGAAATAAAATGTGGCTTATTCATACAATAGAATATTATTAAGACATAAAAATGAATGAGAAACTGACAGATTAAATGACTTTGGTGAACCTTCATAATTTCATTTGTAGATCTTTCCATTTCTAATTTATAAATACATTTGGGGTTATAAATTATAAATGTACTGCCTCCTGTCAACATTGTATACTTCTATTTGATGATTTCTGTGTCAAACATTATATGGAAATGTTTCCAAGTATTTTCTGTATTAACTGTGAATGAATAGAACAAAATAAATTGCCTGTGATGGAAAAAAAAACTTTAAAACAACAGAAAATCTCTCACACCCAACTGCTAGGTAAGTGATCTGTGTTCAGTGTTGAACATTGCGTGGGAAGACCTGGGAATCTAGGGCTGACCTCCTCAGCCTGAGATGCAGGATCAGGCCTGGGCTGGTTTTCATGAGCACAAGGAGGCCATCTCTGCATGTCCTTTACTTATAATGAACTTGGCTATTGAAACATTAGGAATATGAATGCCTAGAGCAGATGAAAGAGATAAAACTTGAGTTACAGGGAAATAATTATTTATTTTATTACATATTTATGATATAATTCCAAATCTTGTTTTATCATGTTTTTACTACAGACAGCCCTCTGCCTTATGTGCTCCACAGAGCATTGTAATACATTTTTGATAATTTTGAAGGAGAAACACATTTTATGAATATTGAGTACAGATATTAAATTGAAGAAATTGGTTTCAAGGATGTAGCTTAGTGTAGATTCACAGAAAACCACTGGTATGTAATACTCAGTATTGGGAAACAAAGCTGCACATGTTCTATACAGTATTATTTTTCTGCAAATAATTTTTAAATATTTGAACTTTGTGTTTTATTATTATATGGTAATATTTTATTTGTACTGAAATGTGATTTTATTTGTATGTTAATAAATAAAATTGCCTGGTGGTCAGAGCTAATAGCAAGCCATAGCAGAAGCTGGGCGGTGGTGGTACACACCTTTAATCTCAGCACTTCGGAGGCAAAGCTAGGCGGTTCTCTGTGTGTTCAAAGATACAGCCAGCATGGAGACACATGCCTTTAATCTCAATACCAACCATAGAAGACCTGGAGGTCTGTATAGACAGGCAGTAATGAGGAGGTCATGTAGTTGGGTTTACAACCAATGAGAAGGCAGAACAGAAAGTCAATAAAATGACAGACACACAGGAAGTAGGGCTCTGTGCTGAGGGGAAGGACAGCAGCAGCACTGAAGGTAAGAAAGGGTTTTTAGCTCTTAGCTACTGCTCTGACCTCTTGGGCTTTTAACTCTGCAATTGGTTCTGTGTTTCTTATTTAATAAGACTGTTCATCTACATTATTAGTCTTGTGTGGGCTCTCTTTCATGAAGCTTTTTTCTATATCAGGTCACTCATTTCAAATATGCTCAAGTAACAAATTAACATGTCTCTGAGTACATAGAGAAATCTAGGGCCTCCATTCTAGCATCCTGCTCTATGTCCTCCCCTATCTCCAGTCTGCCCCTCCTCAGCACATGACACTCTATACTGATTGGGGGTGAAATACCATCATGAAGAGCCATAAAATTGCCTCTCCATGAGACAAGATTCTCAGGTCCTGGGGTTCCAATTGAGGAATTCATTCTACTATGAGATAAATTGTCTTTGTGGTAACTTAATTGGGCTTTCAAATTGAGTCCTTTTTGTTTTTGTAATATTCCCAGGAGAGTGACATAGATTTGAGGAACTAATTGTGGTGATCTCTGTCAGATTTTGTGTCCTTCAAGGGAAGGGTTCTAACTGACATAGGACATGGTTTTCTGGGCTTGTATGTGGTTAATTGAGAGGATTAAACTCTGGGTAGACTCAGGAAACACCCTTGCTGGCCCATGTCTGCACCTGATCCCTAGGCTTTGCACAACTGATTTATTTAATTTGCTTCATTTTTGCTGTCTCATGGCAATAAGTTTTAGCAATGTTATTGATTCTGTTAACTTGTTGTCTTTTGTAAACCATAATATAGAGTAGTGGACTGTGTATGTTTTAGTTTACCTTGATGGAACATAGTCTCCATGTAGTTATGCACAGTGTTTCAGAAATACTTTATAGATAAGGAAAGCCTCCCTATCAACTCTGTGTTATTGTGATACATCAGGGAAGCCATAAGATGGAGTTCTGTGGAGGACGGAAGCTTTGGCTGTTTTAGAGAAATCCATCCTGTCCATAGAGAAGTCACCCTGAGAAACTTGCATTGGTCCAGACAGTTCAAGTCTGCAGACAACAGAAAGTTAATTGTGACACTGGTCATATCTTAAGCATTGGAGAGCTCAAAGTCCTTGCCCATGGTGACACATTTCCTCCAAGAAGGCCACACAAACTACAACACAGCTACACCTCCTAATAATACCACTTCCTTTTGGGGACCGTTTTCTTTCAAACCATCACAACAATCTTCTAGACCAATTCTTCCCTTCTCCAGGTGCCTCAGCCCTGTGTGAGAAGAGACTTGTGCACTCCCCTCCACTGAATGTGCAAATTTTTGCCTGGAGATCAGAAGAATGATTGAGTTTTGAGACCTCTGTATTTACAGGCAGAGATGCCAGAGCTCAGGTTCTTCTGGGTCTTCCATGAGGTCTTCTAGAAATTTCTTCTTAATCTCACAGAGTATAAATCTGTGATGGGTTATCATATGCCCAATGTAAAATACCTTGTTTAGTAAGAGATAATGCTACTGATAACCAGATAACTAAATGAAAGATTCAAAAGGAGATAATTTTTATAGCACATAGTAAGTTTATGTTATTTTGTAAAAGAAAACAAGAAAATGAAATTACATTTCTTCCTTTGATTCCCAATACAAACTACTTAAAATACATTTTTTTTAGGGAATATTGTGATTTAAATAACACCTCTAGGTGGTAACTATACAAAATTAGCTCTCATCAGCTTGGAATCAAATTATAATAATCATTTCCTTCTTCTGGGTAGAAGGCAAAGTATAATATATTTTCTACAGTATATCTCAATCTTAGGGATACCCTTTTCAATCTTTCAGACTTTCAGGACTATCTTTGGAGATCTCTCCCATATGTGCTATGAGGATCTTGAGTAATTTAATATGGCTTGCCCAACAGATGTTAGAGAAATACTTGAATCAAGTTCTTACAGCCAATTGACAGATGCCTTCCCAGTATATGGTGATATTTTATTTGTTTTCAAATGTTATTTGTATGTTAATAAATAAAGTTGCCTGGGGGTCAGAGCTATTAGCAAGCCATAGGAATGCAGGGCAGTGGTGGCATATGCTTGTAATCCCAGCACTTGGTAGGCATAGCTAGGTAAGGCTCTGTGCGTTCAGGGATACAGCAATTATTGGATACACCTGCTTTTAATCTCAATACTAATCAATAGAAAACCTAGAGGTCTATACAGACAGGCCATGATGAGGCGTTCATGTGGTTGGGTATACAACCAATGAGAAGGCAGAACAGAAGCACTATAAAAAGACAGACACACAGGAATTAGCTCTGGTTTGGAGAGGTAGGACCACCACAGGAGGAAGGGTAAGGTTTTAACTCTTAACTCTGACCTCTTGGTTTTCTTCTTTGCATTGGTTCTGTGTTTCTTATTTAATAAGACTGTTGGTTACATCTACACCAATACATTGGAGAGTCCCATTCAATACAGAGGCCTGAAATGGAAGATTCCCTTGCCTCATGGTCAATCCCTGATTTCCTGTTGGAGGAAGACAGGAGGATATATAACAAAATTACTGTTTTTTCATACAGTATTTTACACTCAATATAGATTTACATAATCTTCAACATATAATTGTTATGGGATTAATGCCTGCCACAATGTATTCCCCACATGGTTGCATAAAATATTAAGCAAATGACATTGATGTTTATCATGGAGGACTGTTTGCTAGGAGAGAATGAAAAGTTATTGTTCTGATATAAAGAGTCTTCTTATTGAATCAAACCCTTGAGATTACCAAGTACCCAAGGTCAATGTTGGTTGTTATTCACACTATATTCAAAACCCCATGCTTTATAGCAGTATGACTACCAGCTACCCAAAGAACTGTGTGAGAGATGATGCTGTATCAGTGTAGGTCCATGTTCTGTAAAGACTTTAGAGTGTAGGTCAGAGTACTGAGACTGGGAAGGCACTAAATATGAGACTAGAGGATATTGCATAATGCATAATTTCAGAACTATTGACAACATGTACATGCATTGTGTCAATCCATGAGTTCTGAGGAAATGTTTTAATAGCACATTTATCCAGCTTACAGGAAATGTACTTTTGTGGTAATACATTTTGATAAAAATATCTCTTATCCTTGAAAAGACTGAAAATTTTGCTGAACCACACAGCCAGAGTGAATGATACACTTTGAAATTATTCAGAATGTGATATTACTGTGTACTCAGTCTGTTTAACCTGCCTTTAAGAGAACATTGTAACACCCAACCTTACTTGCCTAAGATTTCCCATATAACTAGCTTTTACACAATGAGATCATGCATACCTCTAACCTTATTTTGTGTGCTCTTCCATGCTCCTGAATCAAGACTGATGCATATGATTGTATGTATTTTATAATAACCATCTGCTGGAAACATAAACTATAGTTTTCAATAAATTTTATAAAACAAGTATCCAAAATAGCTGAAAATAATATGCAGATATTGTTTGAATAAAAATATGTTTGTAGTATTGTTTATTATTTGAGTCAGCTGAAAAAGTTATTAATCCCTAGTAAAATTCTGTTAAAGATTTATGTCCAATATCCCTAATTCTCTTCTGATGTGATGTATTACATGCTGTTCAATAAATAAAGAGTAAAGATCTTTGTTAAGGACAGACACAGACAGAGACAGAGACAAAGAAGTGGGCTCAGGGAGACAGAGAAAGGGGTGCAGAGGAAGAGATGGAGATAGAAAGAGAAATTCAGACTCCCACAAGAGAGTCAACAGAAGACAACACAGGGAGAGTCAACTAGGCCATTCAAAACTGGGCTTGCTCATGACTAAATGATGTCAAGGAGAAGTGCTTTGATTGATTTCCTTATTGTGATGTGGAAACAATATTGATGAATCTGAGTTTGTTGTCAATGTGTTCAAAGCAACTACAAAACTTACATAAATGAATTGGAGCCAGTATGTATTTAAGATGAAGTCATCAAGTATTGACTGTTACTAAGAACCAGCCATGTTATACTGACCATGAGACTCATGCAGAATCTTGAGGGGAAAATGAAGATAAGTTGTGCTGCTCTATGGGAAGAGATATACTAAAACATTTAATCCTGTGGAACCATCTTAGGCTAGTTGGTTAGTCTCACCAAAGGAAAAGGAAATCTCAGAAAATAATGTCTTCCTACCAAATCTCTTGCATCTTCTCTGCAAGGACATATTCTCTGCATATGTCCCTTCAGGATTTTAAGATATTAATGATCTTTACCCACAAAAGGCCTTAAAGAAGTTCCTCAGGTAGGACAATTACTAACTGTGTTTCCAGTCACTAGAGAAGTATGAAGAATCCTGCCCATGAATACCACCCCCGACATTCTCCATACAGAAAGTCCTCAAAAATAATGTTACAGAAAATGTGGTTGAGAGTCATTTCCCTACAGAAATAATAGATATTTTGGCAAACATGTATGAAATAATACCTTAGCCTGACAAGCTCTTATGAAAACAACTCTCACTATCCCTTAGTCCATGGCTTCAGAAATGAATGAAAGAATGCCTGTCCACTGCTGGTCATAACCAAAGGCAGGGACCTGTATAAACATTACTTGTCAAATTATCAGACAAGGAAACTTCCAAACAGTGGCCCAGCAGCTTGCCTGCCCTCAAGTGATTCACAGCCAAAGCAGCCAAAGTGCTATCAGGGCTTGGAATAAAGTTCCTGATATTAACACTCCACAGACATCTTTCTCACTATAGAGAGAAACCTACAGAGACCTTTATGAATTTGTCTATCATCTGCAACAAGCTATAGAGTGGCTGACAGATAATAAAGGAGCTGCTGCCACCTTGTCTCATACATCTGCTCATTAATATTAACTGTAAAAAGCTTAATTGTGCAGTTGCTAATAACTCTCACATAATTGCTAATTTTATAAAAGCAGGTCAAAATGACTGCCCAGAGAAACATGAGGCTCAGATGCTGGCTTTGTCCTTGTGGCCTCCTATATGTTTCAAATGGGAAAGGAAAAGATCATTTACAAAACTAATATAAACTAAAACTTACTAATCACCATCAATATAATAAACCTCCCTCTAAAACACCTGCAAATGTAAGATGCATTTTCATTGGTCCAGTCTATGTGGATAGTGGTGAAAAAGAGAATTCAATTTCAGGAAAGAGGGGAATGAGCACCCAGGGTTGCTGATGACAGGATCAGGTCTCTACTTCCCAGCTTGGAATCCACTGCTGTTTCCCCAGTGCTGTGTGAGCAGGAGCCCAGCTTGTTGTCAAAGTAGCAGACTCCACACCCTGGGGACTCCACAATGACACTCAGCTTCATCCCTAATTCTAAAACAATACAGATTTTAATACTACTTCCAAAAAGCAATTCATGATCAGATGTACCAACAACTAAAGACATAAAATCAGATTTCATAGGAGAGATTAAAATGCCTACCCCAATATCTATGGGTACCCCTTCTAACAAACTGCCTGTGCTTGTTTTAGGAAAACAAAATTGGACTATGTAAGGGGCTTTGTTTGTGCACATGTTGTTAATTTGTCTTGTACTGGCCTGATTAATATTATAGCTAATTCCCAGCTTCTCCAGCAACAGTTCCAGTCCCCTAGATTTAAGAGATATTCATATCATAATATATTGCCACAGTTTGTCCTATTTTAGTTTATTAGAGAGTAATCATGTGAATGGAGGTTGTAACTGGTAAACAGCTGGTCAAAGTATGATGTACTCTAGGGGCATCCTGAATCAACATCACTTTATTCCCAGCATTTTCCCTTTTGAAAAGTTGACAAACACTCTATAAGACTGTGAAATGACAGACAAATGGACACTGACAATGATTATTTTTGAACAAGTCTCCAGGCTAATCTTCTCTGTCATCCCAGTCCCAGGGTAGCTTCCTGCTCCTCCAGGGTTTCTGACACACTCAGGATGTGGTTGCTACACTGTGTGTCTAGCACAGTAATAGACCGCAGAGTCCTCAGATGTCAGGCTTCTGAGCTCCATGTAGGCTGTGCTGGAGGATGTGTCTGCAGTCAGTGTGGCCTTGCCCTGGAACTTCTGATTGTACTTAGTATCACCATCTCCAGGATAAATCCATCCAATCCACTCTAGGCCCTGTCCAGGACTCTGCTTCACCCAGTGCATAAAGTTGCTAGTGAAACTGTAGCCTGAAGCCTTGCATGACAACTTTACTGAGGACCCAGGTTTCCCCAGCCCAGGACCAGACTGCTGCAGCTGGACCTGGGAGTGGACACCTGTGGAGAGAAAGGCAGAGTGGATGTCATTGTCACCTCAGTCCCTGTCCCTTCTTCAGGGTTGGAACTGGAAAGCCCCTTACCTGTAGTTACTGACAGGAGGAAGAGGAGGATCCAGCTCCATCCCATGGTGAGGACTGTGTCTCAGTGACTGTGGAGAGGACACTGATCATATGTTGTTCTGGGGTGTAGACACCTCTGTATTTACCACCATATACTCATGTAATTTGCATATTCATGAGCAGGGTACTTCTTAGATAAGTGCCTAGTTCAGCTGGAGAAGAAGTAGATAGAGGACATTTGGGTGAGGCAGCAGGATGCTGAGTTCCAAGTCCTAATCCTCTCTGAGGAAATGCACCCTATACCCTTGCCTTCAGCCCTGTGCAGATGCTGTGGGTGTAAGCTCTCAATAGATTTCAGGCCTGTGGAATTTGCTCCACTTTGTGACAAGATTAAGAAAGTGGTTCTGATGGTGATGGTGGTGACTGGAAATACCAAAATCTGCTGAATTAAGAGTATTTGAAATTTCCTTTTAGATACATTCAATTAGTATTTGCCATTCTTAAAGGTTACATAGAAATACCTCAGTGAAATGACCTAAAGAGAACATACTTCAGAAATATTTCTACATTGATATTTATTGCAACATTAGTATGATAACTTATGGAAATAAGCTTCCAAGCCAAGGACTTTCAAACATGTCTACCTGGGATGCAGGCTTTCCTGTGGAACACACAATGAATTTAATTAGAAAGCAGTTGATCACCACATACCATTCAGGCACTAGTGGGTGCATTTTCCTGGGAGTCTGTTACTGTAGACAGCAAGTTCTTGTATAGTGTAAGATCATTGATGACTTTTCTCTCCCTGAAGATAGAATAGCACTTTCCTGTACTAGGAAACCTAGGCAGCAGGGAGAATTTCAAATTCAGTTTATGGTTGGTTTCTCTATAATCTGCAAATAGAGTCCTTAGCTCACAGTGAAGTGCAGATAAAATCAACTTTAATGTTCCATTTTTACATTAGTAAGACTGACTATAAGCAAGAAAATAAGTTATAACAAATACATGCTTGAATGTGGAAAAAGGATGATCATCATTCACTGATAATGAGAGTATACACTAGTGTCCCAACTTGGAAATTTCATCAAAAATGTTAAATGAAACTATACTGTGCCCTTGCTTTATTCCTCCAAGGATATACTGTAATGATTTTACATCCAAATATGGAGACGCTTGCACATCCATGTTTATTGCCACTCTATTCACAGGAGCTGGGAATGGAATCAACCTAGATTCCCAACAAAGGACAAACAGATAATGAAAATGTGGAATATATAGATATGAACTCTATAAGTAAGTGGATGGAACTGGAAAAACATGTGCTGAGTGAGGTCACCAAGGTTCATGAAAAAAAAATACTTCATGTTCTCACTCATACCTTTCTCCCAGATTTGAATATTTGCTTTGTGGATTTAATTTGTAGAAGCAAAGTCACTAAAATTGGGTCATTGTGGTCTAAGAAATTAAGGGAGAGGGTCTAATAAAATAGAATTAAAATGAAACCAGAAGTGGGATACTGGAGAAAGAAAGGTACAAACATGGAGTGGTATTTGAAATTGAGAGATCAGGCACTGGTGTAAAGCAAACAAAAATGAGGGATGATAAGAAAGCTATGTGTGAATATAGGGTCTTACAGAATAAGTTAAAAAATAAAACTTTAGAGGACATAGAACATGCGTGGTGTGAGAAAATGAAAGGAGAATAGTGGGAGTGAAGGAAAGCACACTCTGGAGTGAAGAGAAACATAAATTACCCTTGTTATTTCTATAACAAAACACAGGGAAATAATGAACTAATCATGGTGGCCTAGTTCTACATTTGCAATTTTCTTTGGACTGATACTTTGTGTGTGTTTGTTCAGATATGGTATGATTTTATGGATCTGATGATACAATATTTTATTGAAAATAATAAATTTAAGAAAGCTGTGTGCAAAGCTGCTTATAACTAGAGGAGATGTAGTTTAGCTACCAGGATTGTCTCAGTGGTCTCGTTCTCATCATGATTGGCGGTTAACTGAGTTATTGCAGAAAGCTAAGAAAGCACATGGATAAGCTTTGTATTTTTTTTTAACCTGTGAGCCTTTGAACAGAGGTACCTGCATGGGTCACCAGTGCTGTTTCCCAAAATCATGATTTATCAATTGAATATCTCAGTGCCAGGCACAGGATAACTCTTTACAAGTTAACGGTCAGAGAGGCCCTACAGGTGCTTAAACAGTGTGAAGTGTTGACATTTCTCTCAGTTGCTCACAATAACTCAATAGTTAGAATTTTCTCTGGGAAAAATTAAAAACCCAATAGATTGTAGGAGCCAGCACAGGTAGATGACTTAGGAAATTATACTCCAGACACCTCAGGACTGATGCACATATGAACCTACAGAGACTGTGACAGCACACACCATGCTTGCACAGATCCAGTCCAGATGGGGTTCCAGTGTAGAGAGAGGGACACAGCCACGGGATCTCAGCCCAAAGCAAGACGTTTCAGCCATTGATATTTGCAAAGGAAGAATTAGTTTTCTCTAATGGAGTCTCATTGGGTACATTAACCACACTTAAGGGTGGATGCAGCCCCAGGAGTAGATGACCAACACAGGATGACCTTAATGATATTTTTGTAGATATTTTCTATCATACCACTTCTTTGTGCATTTCTTTTTGTCTAAATTGTCTTTTGTCTGTACACCATGGTCCCAGAGTTGTGTTTTTGTGTGTGTTTCATTGTTTTCATATGCTAGTCTATTTTTTAAAATCATTTGTTTTATTATATTTTGTTTGGTCTATGTGTTTGCTTTCTACAGAGAGAAAGAAAGGGTGAGGACCTGGGTGGTGGAGAAGCAGGAAGGATCTAGGACAGGTTGGAAAAAGGAAATCAGTAATTAAAATAATTGTTTGAAAATTTATTTTCAAAAAAATATTATAAAAAACAAATTAAAACTCAGCAAAATAAACAAGAAAATTTAAACCTGTGAAATGTATAACAAAGAATCTTTGTTTTGTTTGAGCATGGACAGGTTACTTGTCACTCACAGCAGGTGCAGGTCAGCTAAAAAAACTTTAAGAAAGGAAACCACAGAGGATACAGAGTTCCCCCCACACACACCAACCTCATCTCTCTAACTGGGGATTCTTGGCTCCATTGTGCCCCCTGCTGGTTCTGGGATGCCAGGAAGGTTGGTTTCTCTTGGATTATGCTAAAGTTGCACTGCCTCCCCTGAGCAGGAACGTATCCCTGCCAACTTCAGTGCTCACAGAGCTCATCTGCAGGGATGAATGGCTCCTGTTTATCTGAAGATGCTGACTGGATGTTTAGGGACTGTTTTGAAATTATGCCGACATGATCATCAATGTCCCTCTCAATCCCAGGCTCCTCTCTGGTGAATCCAGTTCCAGCAGTTCCCACTTGTAATAAGGCGACAAGAGGAGAGAATGGGGTCTTTGCAGCCTTCATCTGGCCTCAACTGGGTCAGAGCACCTGAACTCAGAAAAGCACAATGAATCTTGAACTCAGATGCAGCCCCTCATTTATCCATCTATGAATTCAGGAGACACTCAGATACAGGAATCAACAGAGAAAGGAGGAACCACTGCAGTAATGACAGACCAGTTAACAACTCAAGAAACATATATTCACGTAGAGAAGGAGATAAAAGTCAAGCCAGTTTAAACTGTGACTCAATGTATTTCCCATAGTGCATTTGCATTAATTAAGGGAATGAAAGGAGACAGAAGATATCTCTGACAAGGATCCTCATGGGTAGAGGGTATGTCTCCTTAGAAAGCTTTATCTCTCTGTCTACCTCTCCAAGTACAGGATCCTCTTATTCCTCAACAGAGAATGTGTTAGTAAAGTTTTTAGGAGCTGAATGTTTTCACAATGAAGGATAAATTTGAAAGGTGTTTACAAGAAGAAGAAAAGTCAAGAGAACTGCACAGGATTTTGTGTGTATGTCTATTGAGATGTCTGAAATGTAACTCCACATATTAAAACAAAAATTCATGCTACAGAAGGACAATTTATTCCTATATGTTCTTTTCTAACTCAGGATCATGCATCAGTTGTGTCTAATACTATGGGACAGAGGAGCAGCTGGAACCAGTCAGTTGCATGGCTTCTCTTCTACTACTGCTCAGAAATGGTTTGATGTCCTGGGGACTTCAGTTCACAGAGCAGCACCATCAGGGCAGTACACTGTTTTAGAGGAACACTTGCATATCCTAGTCAGGGTGCCAGGTAGGCTTATCTTGGCATTGCAGCTTCTTCTGCTCTGGTCTGGGTAGTGTCTGTAGTAATGATGCACTTCATAGTCCGTTGTGGTGCAATGCTGATGCTATCATGGGTGACAATGGACAGGAGGCTTTGCCTGCTTGAAGAGTATGGGTTCACAGAGACATCCTCCTCTTACAATGAATTCATTCACAAAAGTCTGGACTGAGTCTGTGAGATGGTGGAGAGATGGTGCGAGCATCCTCTCCTAAGGTAGACTAATGTGTCACAATATGTGCTGAGTTGTGGCAATGTATGTGAAACTGTGTAGGGGTGTTCATTGAAAAAATGCACACATTAATTTCTAGCATTCTCATTCAATCTTTACTCTGTGGATTGTTTCACACTTCTCTGCCTGGGCCCTCTTTCATTAATCATAAATGTGCATCAGTTCCTTCTGTCACTGTGGTACATTTGATGCTTCTGAACACTACTGAAAGGCCTGAGTACTACTGGCACTATTCCTGAGTCCCTTAGCAAGGAGGGTTGTGTCTTGAAACTAGATCATGTCTTCTCATTTCAATTCTCTTACAAATGGAAATAGTGTTGTTTCCTCGGCAGTCTGATATCTCAGCTGAAAAAGAACCAGTTTAGATGTGTTTTTGGAGATTACTGGAGTATCTACTCTGCAAGTTATGTGCAGAGGAGTTTACAAATAACTTCTACAGCCCATTCCTCAAGAATCAGTATCTGGAAATACTATTGATAGAACATCTAGACATTACAAGTGAAAGAGAGTGTCTGTGAATGTTTATTAGACTTGAATCCAATCCTTTGGTGTTTATGGATGGGATACCTGCCCTGGTTGCTGGCCAGCAGGGAAGACTTCTGTAGGCAGGCTTCCCCACCAACACTCCCCATTGGACCCTGCAATCTACAAAGCCCTAGCCCTACCCCAAATCCACCCATCCCCTGTGACCTCAGCAGCTTCCTGAGACACAGAATCTGCCAGCTCTGAATGGACCAAGAGGTGAGTGAATCTTCTCCCACTCAGAGAATCCTGCCCTAAGACTTAGATCCTGGGACACAACTTGTGCCCAGGAAGCCTCACCAATGACTGCCCAGTTGCCAGCCAGCAGAGAAGACTCCTCCAGGGCAGGCTTCCACACCAACATGCCCCCCTCATCAGACTCTACAATCTATAAGACCCACTCACTACCCCAAACCCACCAATCCCCTGTGGTGATATTTTATTTGTGCTTTAATAAATAAAGCTTGCCTGGAGATCAGAGAAAAAGGCCAGGCATTATAAGTAAACAAAGAGGTCAGGCAATGGTAACCTATGCCCTTAATTCTATCACTTAGCAGGTAAAATCTCTGTGTGTTTAAGGCCACACTGGAAACAGAACCAGGTGTGGTGGCACATGCCTTAATTCCAACACTAGTTAACCATGGAGGTCTGGAGGTCTGTACAGACAGATAGGAAGTGACAGAGCTGGGCAGGAAGAGGAAGTGATGTAGCAGGACAGAGAATGAATCAGATGGCAGAACACAAGGCATATATGCATGGATAGACATGAAGTAGCTCACATTTGGAAGCTGTGGAGTTGGTGAGGTAAGGGTGGCTGGTGGCTTTCTCTATTTCCCTGATCTCTCTAAGGCTTTCAGCACTATATTTGGCTCCATGTTTTTATTTAATAAGACCACTTAGAAATTCGTCTACAATCCTCCTGCTAACTCAGCAGCTTCCTGAGACATAGAATCTGCCAGCTTTGATTGGACCAAGAGCAGCTCCCTGAGACACAGACACAGCAAACACAGACTTGCAATAGAGCAGCCCACTCAGACAAAGGCACCTCTTGCACCTATTGAAGCAAGAGATGGGAAGAGCCAGTGGAAAAATACATACAACAACAAAGAGAGCAATATGGTATCACCAGAACCTAGCATTTCTACAATAGCAAGACTTGAACATCACAGCATAAAAGAAGCAGAAGAAAGTGACCTTAAAAATAACTTTGTGGCTAGGAAGAGGAAGGCTGAGTCAGGATTCACCAGCCAGACACAGAGGAAGCAAGGTGTGAAGGCAGAACTGAGAAAAGGTACCAAGTCACATGGCTAAACATAAATAAGAATTATGGGTTAATTTAAGTGTAAAAGCTAGTTAATAGTTAGCCTGAGCTAACGGCCATATAGTTCATAATTAATATTAGCCTCTGGGTGTTTACTTGGGGGATATGAGTGGGAGAGATTTGTCCCAACCCACAGGCCTGTGGGACACAGGAAATCTTCCAACTACAATTGGCACTCAGACATGATGGCAACAGCTTCCACCTAAAACCTGAGAAAGCTTTTAAAAAAAGATTCTAAAACAGAGCTAAAAACAGCTTCCTAGTTGTGTCTCCTAGGTATGCCCTGAGCTACAATATGGCGGGTTTGCAGCAGCCTGTTGACTTGTACTGAAGCATGGCAGATTCCTGCTGTGTATAGAGGTGTCTCCAAGCTACACAGTATGCTGCATGGTGGATTTAGCTTTTGCTAGTACAGATTAAAAACAAAGGTTTTTGCACTACATGCTGCTGGATGGAAGCATAGACCCACTGATTCCCAGAGTCTGTAATGAGCATGGTTCCCCCAGAATTGGTGGTAAACATACCACAGCCATTTTGAAAAACTGAAGTGGGTGGAGCCAGCAGCAAAGGCTACCATTTCAGTCCTAGTAATGCTGCAGTTTAAAGCAATAGATTCACAATAAGGAATATTCAGATGGAATAAGACTTTAAATAGTTTACAGTGTGTATAAAAATATATGTAGGCTTGGAAGAGAGAGGAAAAGGAATATAGACAGTTACATAAAGAAATAGAATTTTTTTAAAAATGAAGTCTTTAGAGACAGAAAAGGTAATATAAAAATAAGTCACGTAAAGATGGAAATCACACAGAGTCTGGATTATGCTGTCTTTGGGATTTTTAACTGCAGAGAGACATTTGATTGTAAAGGCTGATAAGTTAAACCAATATGTATATTTTAACTTATATATCTTAACTTCAAAATTTGGATGTAAGTATATGTTGCTTTGGAAAGGAGGCTCTGCTTTTGTTTCCACAGGAAGCAAGAGGATATGGATTTGTTCCAGGTTAAGATGGATCAGGTTGGAGCAGCCAAGACCCCCTTAAAGGTCTCCAATGACACCATGGCCCAGATCATCCAACATCCAAATAGCTTCAAGGCAACAGGCTCAAATAACACAACCTCACAGACTCTTCATATTAGGACTTGACCATAATTCTTAATTTTCTCAGGATCCCCAGAAGATTGTCAGTGCCCTCATCAGCAGGAAGTAGTGTGAGAAGCTACACCCAAATTCCCAAATATTGTTTATAAATGTTTATTTTTATTTAAAGGTGGGTTGATTATAAATACAATCTCTTTCTTTAAAAAATGGGGGGTAAGATATAGCTATGATAGGATGAAAAGATAGATTATTGAATCTACTTTTAAAAAGCAACAACTTGTTTGAAATGTTTTATATTACTATAGATTATTGTATTATTTGAATTATTTGAAGATTATTAGTTTATTGATACAAATTTAAAGTTAATTTTGTTATACTGTATGTATATTTCTACTCTCATTTGAGGTATTGTTTATGTAACTCATTTAGATTGTAATGGATAATTAAAAATATAGATTAATGATTAGTCTTCTATGATAGTCAAACTTATAATCATGTTAAGTTTTCTAGGTATACATAGATATATTTCAGATAGATCGGTAATCATCAAATACTTCAAATAACTCCAGAATACGGCATTTGAAATGTTTTAAAAATTTAGACTTTCTGGACAGTGAGACATGTCTGCTCCTGGCAGCACCGATTTACTTCAGAGAGGAGGATGGGCATCTAAAACACTCTATATGGAGTTTATCTTCTTCTTGGCAAAAATAGCCATTTGGGCAAGAAACTGTTCGACCGGACATGCAGGACCCATAGGAAGGTGACCACAGAACTTTGCTTGGCAAAATGGTCCATCAAGTTCCTGTTTCACAGGAGAAACTGCCAGACATTCTACAGGACACAAAAAAAAAATGACTGAGAGACTCTAGGTATGTGGGCTGAAGACAGATGCCCCAACTTTACAGAGGAACTTTGCATGTCTGTCCAGGCAGTCAGCTGTCTCTGTCTTTCTAGATTTTTGGAAGTTGCTTATAATGTACTTCCTGTTTACTTAGGTAATAGTATAGCCTTCTGGGATCTTTGATGTAGTTGAAGACTAGATAGTTATAATTTCCTTAGTTATGATAAAGATAAGTTAGATATGAAACCTTAGACTCATAAGCAGATAGAATATTTTCTTTAATTTTGCCAAATACAAATAGACTAGATATTATAACTGTAATTCTTCCTTGATTACTGTTTTGTTATATGAAATTTTACTATGTTACAGTTAAACCCTTCTTTTTTTATTAGACAGGAAAGGGGAGGTGCTATGGGATATTCTGTATACTGTGAATGTGTTGCTCTGATTGGTTGATAAATAAAACTCTGATTGGCCAGTAGTCAGGATAAACAGACAAAGAGAATTCTGGGAAGTGGAAGGCTGATTCAGGAGACGGTGCCAGCTGCCGCTGCCAGGGGAAGCAAGATGTAAGGATACCGGTAAGCCACAAGGCACATGACAAGGTATATTTTTATAGAAATGTGTTAATTTAAGATATAAGAACTTGATAGCAAGAAGCCTGCCAAGGCCATACAGTTTATAAGTAATATAAGTTTCTGTGTGTTTACTTGGGTCTAAGCAGCTGCAGGAGCCAAGTGGACACAAGAAAACTCCAGCTATACCAGAAGGTAATGGGCAGATATCATGCATACACTAAGAGACTACAAATGCCAACCCATATGATTATACCCAGCAAAACCATAGATGAGTGAACAAGACATTCCAAGACAAAACCAGATATAAACAATACCTATCCACAAATCCAACCCTACAGAAAGCACTAGAAGGAAAACTCCAACCTAAGGACGTTAGATACACTCACGAAAACACAGGCAATAGGTAACCTCATAGCAACAAATCCCAAAGGAGGGAAAAACACACACACTACTACCAAAAGATAACAGGAATCAACAACCACTTGTCGCTGGAAATTTCTCCAGATCTGCTCAGGCCCGTAGCCACCTCGAGTGACTTATATTTTGTATTAACTGTATGACCATGGCAGGCTTCTTGCTATCTAGTTCTTATATCTTAAATTGACCCATTTCTATTCATCTATATGTTGCTGCATGGCTTGTGGCTTACCGGCACTTTACATCTTGCTTCTCATGGCAGTGGCAGCTGGTGGCATCTCCTGACTCAGCCTTCCACTTCCCAGAATTCTCCTCTCTCCTTATCCTGCCTCTACTATACTTTCTGCCTGGCTACTGGCCAATCAGTGTTTTATTTATCAAACAATCAGAGCAACACTATCACAGCATGTACAAATACATCTGCAACAATCATTGGTTATTAATATCCTCAATATCAATGGACTCAACTTGCCTACAAAAAGACACAGGTTAACAGAATTGATGTGAAAACAGGATCTATCCTGCTATATACAAGAAACAAACCTCAACTTCAAAGACAGACACTACTTCAGAGTAAAAGCCTGGTAAAAGATTGTCCAATCAAATGGACATAAAAAGCAAGCTGGTGTAGCTATCCTAATATTTAACAAAATAGACTTTGCTGTGGAATGTTCTGTATGTCTTGTGGGAGTCTGTTCTCAGGTTCCTCATGGCTTTTCCCAGCAGGTTCACATAAAGGATGATTAGGACCACAAGCCTGAGTGCAGGTGTCTGAGATGGTCTGCACTTGGCTGTGCTGGGGGATGGTCTGTATGTCAAGTTGCTCTGATTGGTCAATAAATAAAACCTGATTGGTCGTGGCTAGGCAGGAAGTATAGGCGGGATTAACAGAGAGGAGAAATAAAAGAACGGGAAGGCAGAAGGAGTCACTGCCTGCCACGTGCCAAGACAAGTAAGATGTGAAAATGCCAGTAAGCCATGAGCTGCGTGGCAAGGTATAGGTTTATAGAAATGGATTAATTTAAGCTATAAGAACAGTTAGCAAGAAGCCTGCCATGGCCATACAGTTTGTAAGCAATATAAGTCTCTGTGTTTACTTGGTAGGGTCTGAGTGGCTGTGGGACTGGCGGGTGATAAAGATTTTTCCTGACTGTGGGCCAGGCAGGAAAACTCTAGCTACAAGACTTTAAACTAAAATCAATCAAAAGAGATAAGGAAGGACATTACATATTCATCATGGGGAAAAACCCTCCAAGATGAAGTCTCAATTCTGCACATTTTTGCCCCAAATAAAAGGTCACCCACATATGTAAAAAAACATTACTAAAGCTTAAATCACAATCAAACCCCGCACACTCTTAGTAAGATACTTAAACACCCCACTCCCATAAATGGACAGATCTGCCAGACAGAAACTTAAAAGAGAAATAAGGGATCTAACAAATGTTATAACTCAAATGGACTTGGTAGATATCTACAGAACATTCCACCCTAACAAACAGAAGAATATACCTTCTTCTCAGCAGCCCATGGAATGTTTTCTGAAATCGACCACATACTTGGTCACAAAATGAATCTCAACAGATGCGAAAAAAATTGGAATAATCGCCTGTATTTTATTGGAATACCATGGCTTAAAGTTAGATTTCTACAACAACAAAAATTACAGAAAGCCTACAATTGCATGGAAACTGAATCACCAATGGGTCAAGGAAGAAATAAAGAAAGATTAAAGACTTCTTAGAATTTAATGAAAATGATTGTGAAACATACCCAAATTTGTGGGACACTATGAAAGCAGTGCTAAGAGGAAAATTCATAGCACCAAATGCCCAAATAAAGAAGTTGGAGAAATCTCACACTAGTGACTTAACAGCTCTAGAACAAAAAGAAGCAAATTTACTCAGAAGGAAATTAATCAAATGCTGGGAACTAATCAAATTGAGAGTTGAAATCAATAAAATTGAAACAAGAACAACAACACAAAGAATCAATGAAACAAAGAGTTGGTTCTTTGACCAAATCAACAAGATCAACAAGGCCTTATCCAAACTAACCAAAAGGCAGAGAGAGAGAGCATCCAAATTAACAAAATCAGAAAGGAAAGGGGAGATATAACAACAGATAATGAGGAAATCCAGACAATAATCAGGTCATATTTCAAACACTTGTACTCCACAAAATTGGAAGATCTAAAAGAGATGGACAATTTTCTGGATAGGTACCACATACCAAAATTAAATCAATACCAGATTAAAAAAATTAAATAGACCAATAATCCCTAAGGAAATAGAAACAATCATTAAAAGTCTCCCAACCAGAAAAGGTCCAGGACTAGATGGTTTCCATGCAGAATTCTACCAGGTTTTCAAAGAAGAGCTAATACCAATACTCTTCAAATTGTTCCACACAATAGAAACAGAAGGAATGTTACCAAACTCTTTTTATGAGGCTACAGTTACTGTGATACCCAAACCACACAAAGTTGGGTTTTTTTCTTTAGCAGAGCAGTAATATTTCATTTTTACCTCAGTCTCACCTGTATGGTATTAGTTCTTGGTTGCCAGAACAGTGTCTGTGATTGGATCCATTTCATGCAGTGGGCCTTAAATCTCCACTGATAATGGTTGGTCCATCCCTCGAGTTTTTCTCCATTGTTGTATCAGTGTGTTTTGAAGGGAAGTTGTTGCTGGAGAGCTTCTCTCCAGGTTCCACCAATCCCCACAGTCCCACAATCCATGTATAAAATAATCACTCAGGCAGTTATATTACTTATAAACTGTATGGCCATGGCAGGTTTCTTGCTAACTGTTCTTATATCTTATATTAACCCATTTCTATAAATCTATACCTTGCCACATGGCTGGTGGCTCACTGGCATCTTTACATGCTGCTTATCCTGGTGGTGGCTGCAGTGTCTCCCTCCTTCTTCCTGTTTCCACAATTCTCCTCTCTCCTTGTCCCGCTTATACTTCCTGTCTGGTCACTGGCCATCAGTGTTTTATTTATATAGAGCGATATCCACAGCAGGAAGTCACAATTGTAGACCTAAGGGATTGTAGCTGAATTGTATGACCTTTTGGTGTTCTTATGGAACATGCAGAGTACACTCCAGTATCATGAACACTATTCACTAGGAGTGAAAACAGAGAGACTAGTAAAGGTCAATGTCTGTTTGAGGTGTTAAGGGATTGAATGTGATGAATGACAGATAAAATGAAAGTGGAGGGGACAGTTACTGGAGACACAAAGATTCAAGTATAAGGTTGTGTTGGGAAAGAGAGGAGTGATGGTCTGGGGTAAGGTTAACAGAATTTAACAGTTATAACAGAGATATTGAAATCTATGATCTTGCAATGTAAGTAAAACTATAATTTTGCAGAATGTAGAATGCGTGTGTCATGACAAAAACACAGGATCAGGACATCAGGAGCAAAGAAAAGCAATGTATGCAGTGGAAAGACACTTAAATTACAAAGTCATTTCTATTAAAAAAATCTGGAATGAAGAGTTCATAGTTGCCTAGTTTTACACTTGGAATATTCTTCATGTTGATGGAATAATGTTTTTGCTCAGATTATGGTGTGTTTTTATGAATCAGCTGTTACAGTATTTCATGAAAAACAATAAATCTAATAAAAGTGCTTGCAAAACTGTAAAAGTGTAAATGCAGCTTGTAGTTTAGGTAAGAGTATTATCTCAGTGATCTGACTCTGATTATGTTCTATGGTGATGTGGAACATATGTTTGCAGAAAGCGGAATAGAAAGTATACATGTGATCTTGGCATTTTATTTAACTTGTGACTCCTTGAACAGAGGTACCTGAGTGGAGGAACAGTTCTGCTTCCCATAGGCACAAGTTATTAAGCATCTCACTTCTGGGTACACGACCTCTCCCTATGAGTTAACAGGGAGAGAGAGCCCAGGCATGCTGAAAACAGAATGTGGTATCACCATTGTTTTGGTTGCACAAAAATAAATGCATAGATAGGCCTTATTTGGAGAAAGAATTTAAAAACTGAACAGATTGTGAGAGACAGAGAGTAGATGACCCCAAGGAAACAGTGTCTTCCATATAAGATGCACATAAGAATTCAGTCTGTGACATCATGCACAGAGCCTGCACAGGTGAAGTCTTGGTCTTAATGTTCTTTTGCTAATATACCATGTTTTCTGACCTTGTATCTTTATTTTTAATTTTTTTATCTTGTGTGTGTTTCTTGTGATATAAAAAAATACTCTCTTTTTTGCCTATTTGCTTTCTATTTAGAGAAATAAAGGGTGTGGAATTGAGTGTGTGGGGAGGTGGGAAGGATCAGAAAGATATGTCTGGGGAAATTATGATCAGAATATATTGAATGAAATGCATGTTTTTCACAAAATAAGTATAAATAAATAGAATTGAGGAAAACAAAATATAAATTTTGGAAATATTTAATTATCTTTTCTGTTTGAACATAGAAACTTCACATATAAACAGAAGCAGCTGTAGTTCACCTAATAAGCCTTTTAAGAGGTGTTTATAGAGGCTACAGAATCCCCTTCACTCCTCATCTCATTTCTGTCCTGTTGACTATTGGCTCCACTGTGCCCCCTGCAGATTGTAATCCACCCCTGGAGGTAGACTTACCTTGGTTTACACTGAAGTTTCACTGTATTTCATATCCCTGAAACTTCAGTGTTCCCAGAGCTCAGGAGCAGGAGAAATGGCTAGTGTTTTTCTGGAGATAGTGACTTGGTGTGTCAGAAATTGATTTTAAGTTGTATCTGTATTATTATTAATGTCATTTGGAATGCCAGAGTCTTCTCTGGATGCAATTGGATCCAGCCCCAGTATTATCCACTAGTATCACAGTAACTACAGGAGAAGACAGGGTCATTTATAGCTTCATCAGGCTACACCTGGGTCAGAGCTCCTGAAACAGATGACCACAATGTTTCTTGATCTCAGATGCAGCACATCACATATTCACATAAAAATTCTTGAGACAGTGAGATACAGGAGTCAACAGAAAGAGAAGGAATCCATGTGGCACTCACAGAGCAGTTAACAACTCCAGAAAATATGTTCATATGTGAGAAGAAACAGAAGTCAAGCAAACTGGACTGTGTCTCAACAAGAAACCTGACTGCATATTTGACTATATTTAAAGGAATAAAGAAGGCAGAAATCTATTTGACAAGGATGCTCATTGGTGTAGGAAGGTGATCTTGGACATCTTTATATGTTATATGTATATACCTACATTTCCAAGTCTTGGATTCTCTTATTTATGGACAAGGCAAATGCTAGTAAAGCTTTTCAGCAGCTTAATATTTTCAGAGATCAAGGATAGATTTATAATATTTACAGGACCAAGAGAAGCCAATAAAATTATGTAAGATTTTTGTTTTTCAGAGACATGAAAGTATTTGTTCTAAGCTTACTGAATGACCATTGTGGAGTAGAATATCTATCTATGAGTTAGTGGAGCCAACCCATATATATCATATGTTTATCTACATGCATTCAAACATGTGACTTGTAGGCACATATGTTAACCCTTAAACATATGCTGTATATCAGAATGTAGATGCATATGTTTGGATGTAAGCAGCATGATCAGTAGTAAAATGTATTTCATTCCATTGAAATTTGTCATGGGTTGAATGTTTCAAGTCTGGCATGGTACTTCATTTTAGGTTTCTCTATGTGAAGTGCTTTGACTATTATATCTATTCAAGACATCGTACCAAGAGGGACTACTAATGTCAAGATCCCATTCTCAATATATGCTGTACATGGTAGATGCTTTTAGCAACATGGTGTCTTTTCCTAGCATTGCTGACGTATGCACTTGCCTGTCAAGTCATCCCAGCAAAAGGTGAACTTTTACAAGACCACCTGGGCCTGTAGATTCTCTCCTTGTTGAAGAACCTTGAGGAACATGAACATGTATCTAGGGGAAAATAAGTTTGAAGCCCTTGGTGCAAAGATAACATGTCTTGGAAACCAGTTACTAACTACAACTACTTAAATCACATCAATCACAATTCTTGTTCATCACTGGTGTATTTTAAATTTATTTAGAAACTTCCACTACATTAGAAGAATCTCAATGATAATTGGCAATCATGTTTCATATTGAATGTTTTGCAAAAGTGATGACATCACTGTCAGCATAGGTGTTGCCCTTTAAAAATTAGGTTCCCTTGAATAACTGACCTAATATCTCACAGACTGAGGAAGAGTTATCATTCATAACATTTCCACTAGTTATAATGGAAAAAGGTAAGGACTTTGCAAATGGAATGTAATCTCTCTGTTTTAAAATTTTAGAACTTCTGTATAACCAAATAATTGAGAAAGTCAAAATGTAAAAAGAGAATTTATGAATCTGAGTTTTATAAATTTTTATATTAAGAGGATATCACAACAGGAAGAGGTTTGTCTGGAGGCTCAAACAAGACTTTCAACTTGGACATTTCAGTGATCGCTGCAAGACATTGAGGCTATCATGAAAGGATGAAAACTTTTGCATCATAAGATTGACAAGGATCTTGACATCAGACGCACAAAGCCATTATTTGTATATGGTTTGATTGTAACTCCAAGTTTCTTTAAAGGAATGCTGTGTGGGAAGTTTGATCCTCCTGGTGGTAGCAGTGGGAGTTACTATGGTGCCCAAAGGATAATGTTGAGTTGAAGGAACGTGCTGTACTCAGAACGAACCGATGCATTTCTTTTGCGATCCTGGTTAGGTCTCAGGGCTCATGTGTTTCACGAAGCAAGCTTGATGCCTCCCCTTCATTCCCACATTGTAACACTCCATCATATACATACCTGTGGTGTGCAACCATGCACCATGATGCCTTCAACAGAGCCAACACTGCCATGGGCCCTTGAACATCAAATCTTGGTGATACATAAGCCTCTTTCTTTTATAAAGTACACTGTCTTGTGGGGGTCCAAAGAGCCCCCAGCCTGTGGCTTCTTTTCATCTTAACTCAAGGTCAGAGAGCCTAAGCTTGTTTTACCCTGTAAGGCTGTGTAATAGGATGTTTTGTCCAAAGGTGTGGTTACCAGGTATCTTAAACCTCAAGGCCTTATCACAGGATGCTTTGTCAGAAGGCGTGGTCACCAGATGTCTTGAGTACCAAGCAGATGTTTACACATAATTGTACTTTGTACTCTGAACTGTGATATCCTTCAAAGGGGAGGTCTTTTTGCCCCCCTTGTTTTGGGTATTTAAAGCCTGTGAGTGATAAAACTCATGTCTGTATGGTATTGAGCCAGAACCTTCCCAAGGCTATCCTGTGTCTCTGTCTTCTTCTTCACCTATGTCTATATGTCATAGCTATCACTTCCCAATTCCACACTCCCCACTTCAGAACCATTCAGTGGTTCCAGTGACACTTGACAAATGGTGCACTGTATGTGTGGCTTTCTGAATACAGGGGAATCCAGTGATGGAACACTGTGAAATGAAGGGAGTACTCTGGACGTCAAAAGTAGAAGTGTAACAAGAAAACTCAGGAGTATTTACAGAACAATGTAATAGTAGATCATCATTTTTACATTCACTTGATATTTTGAAAGCTAGAGAAGCTAAAGTTAGAGTTGCAGCAAGTATCTAAGTCATGTAGGTTTGAGTTTGTGTGTGAATGTGTGGGTAAGTTGTGAGAAAGTTTGAGTGATGGTGTGAGTCTAAGTGAGTGATCTGTATGTACTAAGGATGCAGGCCTGAGTTGGGTCTAAGAGTTGTTGGAGCTGCTAGACGCAGATGCCTTTATGAAGCTGAGTTTGAGAAGCAGAAACCTTGTGATGAGTCAAAGGAGAAGCAGAAGGCCTTGAGAGATTTAGTAGTTTCCCTTTCACAAAAATTAGAGACTGTAGGTCTACTCTTCATGGAAGGGAACTCCTCTTCCTACTGTAGTGGTTAGATTAGAATGGCCTAGGAGACCTGCTCTCATGGCTGGAGTCTCTGTTTCCAGAGAGACCAGGCTGTAGTGGAGGTGGAGGAAGTGACTGTGGCCAATCTCTAAGCTCCCCTGGTCAGAGCAAAGGGGCAGCAGAGTCAGGGTCGCTTCTCAGGAGAGGGCCACGGGCCTTTGGGCACAGAGAGCTGAGGTGCACAGGGACTACTTGGCCAGCACAACTCACATGGTCACACACGCATGCATATTTGGCCTGACTCTAGGTCCTGGAAATCTAAAAATCAATATAAGCACAGTCCACGAAGTTCAGAAATTGCTTTCACTTGTTGAACAAAGTGAAGTGGGAAATGTAAGAATTGTCACAGAGTGAGAAAATGCATAGGATAAAAGTTAAATTAGTCAAGTCTGAGTTTAGATTTATAAGGATTCTGGGTTCCAGGAGCTTGGTCCTACCCACTTTTTGTTTCTTTTTGTTATTATTGGTTTTTTGTTGTTTGTTTGTTTTGTTGATTTTTTCTTTCTGTTCTCACTGAATCTCAAACACTATCCTAGTAAGGAAATTGTGGTGATATTGCATTCCCCAAAATATTGTGCACCCTAATAAACTTATCTGGGGTCAGAGAACAGAACAGCCACTAGATAGACATAGAGGCCAGAAAATGGTGGCATACACACCTTTAATCCTAGCAGTCCATAGGCAGAGATCTGTCTGGATCTCTGTGACTTCAAAGCAACACTGGAAACAGCCAGGCATAGTGACACACACCTTTAATCCCAGGAAGTGATAGCAGAAAGCAGAAAGGTATTTAAGGTGTGAGGACCAGGAACTAGAGCCTGGTTAAGCTTTTAGGCTTTTAGAAGCAGTTCAGGTGAGATCAATTCAGACGAGGACAGAGAGTCTTCCAGTCTGAGGAAACAGGATCAGCTGAAGAACTGGAGAGGTGAGGTGGCTGTGACATGTTCTGCTTCTCTTATCATTCAGTGTTCACCCAAATACCAGGCTCTGGGTTTGTTTTTATTAATAAGGCCTTCTAACAATTCATGCTGTAGGAAATTCCAAGGATGATCTGCCAACAATCACACAGAAGGAAGCTCTATGTTTTCATCATGAGCCAGTTCAGTTCACTTTGTTCCTGGTAAATCACTCACTCTGGAGTGTTTTATAGAAGCAATATAAAGACTTAGACAGTACTGTAGAGAAGAGTGAGAATATTGATATAAATGATTAATTATTGAAGCAGCTCAAGACAGGGATGACTTTCAGAAGCTAAAACCATTTTGAACTTAGTGCTAAAACAAACCTGCCTTGTAAAGAATAGATCATTAGTGATAATTCTCCTTTAGAGACAATGAAAATGGACCAACTGTAGAAAGAGTGTCAATATTACAGATCTGCAATAGAAATGAAACTGGAATTACAGCAGAGATATGGGCTATGAATCCTGTCTTGACAATGTCATCAGTGCAGGAAAATAGAAATGATAAGATTTGGAATGAATAGTGCAATAGAGAACTAAATAGAAATTGTGAACTCTCCAAACTGGTAGTACTTGAATACAGTGAGATGGTCTATATGTCAAATTGCTCTCATTGGTCAATAAATAAAACACTTATTGGCCAGTGGCCAGGCAGGAAGTATAGGCAGGACTAACAGAGAGATAATTGAGGAAACAGGAAGGGAAGGGAGACACTGCCAGCTGCTGCCATGACAAGCAGCATGTGAAGATGCCAGTAAGCCACGAGCCATGTGGCCAGATATATATTTACAGAAATGGATTAATTTAAGATTTAAGAACTAGATAGCTAGAAGCCTGAGCCATTAGGCCAAATAGTTTACACAATGCAAGTCTCTGTATTTACTTGGTTGGGTCTGAGCAGCTGTGGGACTGGCGAGTGACAGAGATTTTTCGTGACTGTGGGCCAGGTAGGAAAACTCTAGCAACACTTGTACATGTCAGAAACATAAATAAATATGTTTTGTCTATCTGAAATGCTGTTAGGTATTGAGTAAACATAAATACAAAACTGTTTTTTGGGAGATTCCAGTTTGTTTTATTTAAATTTTCTTTATTAAATATTGTTTCTAAATAATATATTCTGATCATATAATTCCCCTCTGCCACCTACTCCTAGATCTTCCTCCCCTCCCCATCAATAAAACTCTGCAACCTTTATTTCTCTCACTCTTAAACAAAAATAAGAAATTACCTATCTACCTACCTATCTATCTATTTCCTAAACATACACAGTCACAAGAACATGAAATCAGAAACCAAAGTATACACAGCTCAAAAATACTAATGAAACAACAAAAAAGATTAAACAAAGTTATATAAGACAAAAACTGTATAAACTGTCATTGTGTTAGTTTTCTTTTGTCTAATTCCTGGGCACGGGGCTTACCATGAAGGTGGTTAATATAGCCAGTGACACTCCATTGAATAAGACTAATTTTTCTCATTTGCTAGTGGGTAAAAATTGCAGATAACTTTTGGACAGTAGTGGGAGCCCTTGTACATTTCTACCTCTCAGCATTGGGTCCCTTCTGGCTTGGACATGGGCCATCACTTCTGGCTTTTATCATCTTTCCACCTCCTCTGCATTGATTACTCAATCCTGTTGCTGAAAGTTTTCTAGTGTCCCATCTAGTCCACAGTCACTCAGACCCAAGTAAAAACCCAGAGGCTTATATTAATTAAAACTTCTCAGCCATTAGCTCAGGCCTACCACTGACTAGTTCCTACGTTTAAACTCAGCCCATTTCTGTTAATCTATATGTCACCATGTTATGTTTCCATGGCTTTAGCAGTGGGCTATTACATGCTGTTCCCTGGATGGCAGGCTGACATCTCCTGACTCAGCCTTCCTTTTCCCAAAATTCTCCTTGTCTGCTTATCCCACCTATTCTTGCTGCCTGACTACTGGCCAATCAGCATTTTGTTTATCAACCAATCAGCAACACATATTCACAGCATATAGAACAACATTCCACAGTACTTCTTCTTTCCTTTCTAAACAAAAAGGAAGGTTTTAACTTTAACATAGTAAAATTACATATAATAGAACAGTTATCAAGCAAGAATTAATTACAGTTACAATATCTAGTCTATTTGTATTTGGCAAAATTAAAGAAAATATTCTATCTATCCAATATTTGTGAGTCTAACAATTTATATATAATTTATCTTTTATTATAACCAAGGAAAATTATAACTATCTAGTCTTTACATCAAAGACCTCAGAAGGATACAATATTACTTAAATAAACAGGAAGAGCATTGTAAATAACTTCCAAAAATCTAGAATGACCGAGACAGCTGTCTGCCTGGACAGTCATCCAAAGTTCCTCTGTAAAGTTGGGGATCCATCTTCAGCCTACAGGCCTAGAGTTTCTCAGTCACTTCTTCCTGTGTCCTGTAGAATATCTGGAAGTTTCTTCTGAAAAGCAGAAACCTGAAGAACCTTGCGTCTTACCTTGAAAAGTTCAGTGGTCACATTCCTATGGGTCCTGCATGTCCAGTTGATACATTTTGTCAAGCAGTCCAAGCAAGAACAGTTTCTTGTCCAAATGGCTCTTTTTACCAAGAAGAAGATAAACTCTATATGGAGTGGCTTTGACATCCATCTTCCTCTCTGAAGTACATTGGTGCTTCCATGAGCAGATGTATCTCATTGTCTAGGGAAGTCTAAGTTTTTTAAACATTTTAAATGCCATGTTCTGTAGGTTTTCTGAAGTGTTTGAAGATTACCTACCTAATTGAAATATATCTATGTATACCTAGAAAACTTAGCTAACATAAGTTTTACTATCTTAGAAGACTAATTATTAATCTGTATTTCTCAATTATCCATTACAATCTAAATGAGTTACCAAAACATAATACCTTAAACAAGAGTATATATATATATATATATATATATATATATATATATATATATATATATATACAAAATTAACTTTAAATTTTTATCAATAAACTAAAATCTATAGCAATGTAAAACATTTCAAAACAAGTTGTTGTTCTTTAAAAGTAGGTTCAATAATCTACCCTTTTATCCTATCATATCTATACTATCCCCCCTTTTTGTAGAAAGAGATTGAATTTATAATCAACTCTCTTTAAATAAAAGTAAACATTTGTAAACAATATTTTGGGATTTTTTTTACATTTTTTTAAAATTTATTTTACAATACTATTCAGTTCTACATAATAGCCACAGATTCCCTTGTTCTCTCCCTTCCTGCCCCCCTCCCCTTCCCCCCAGCCCACCCCCCATTCCCACCTCTTCCAGATCAAGGTCTCCCCCGAGGACTGAGATCTACCTTATAGACTCAGTCCAGGCAGGTCCAGTCCCCTCCTCCCAGATTGAGCCAAGCGTCCCTGCATAAGTCCCAGGTTTCAAACAGCTAATTCATGCAATGAGCCCAGGACCTGATACCACTGCCTAGATGCCTCCCAAACAGATCAAGCCAATTGACTGTCTCACCTATTCAGAGGGCCTGCTCCAGTTGGGGGCCCCCTCAGCCTTTGGTTCATAGTTCATGTGTTTCCATTCATTTGGTTATTTGTCCCTGTGCTTTATCCAACCTTGGTTTCATCTTGGCCCCAGGTTCTGGCCAACGGGCAGGTCCACTTCTAGCCCCACCGGGAGGGATCCCCTTTTCCAAGCCCCCCCAGCAGCCCCTGCAATCTCCATGCCCTGCCCCCACGCCCATCTGCCCAAAACCCCAGCCACTTCCTAAGATTTAGAGACCAGCCCCAGCTCCCATCCTGCCCCCGACTTCCTTTCTGGACCAGAGGTGAGTATCCGGGCCCATCCTGGACCCCCATCCCTGGGCACCAGCCACTTCTGGGAACACCTGCCCAACTTGGCCCCAGGTTCTGGCCACCAGGCAGGTCCCCTTCTAGCCCCACTGGGAAGGATCCCCTTGCCAAGCCCCTGGCTGCCCCTGCAATCTCCACGCCCTGCCCCCACACCCATTTGCCCGAGACCCCAGCCACTTCCTGAGATTTAGAGTCCGGCCCCCATGTCCCATCCTGCCCCCGACTTCCCTTCTGGACCAGAGAGGGCTCCCATCCTGCCCTGATTTCCTTTCTGGACAAGAGCTCTCATCCTGACCTGGACTTCCCTTCTGGACAAGAGCACACATCCTGCCCTGGACTTCCCTTCAGGATAAGAGTGCCCATCCTACCACTGATTTCCTGTCTGGACAAAAGCTCCCATCTTGCCCCAGTTTCCCATCCAGATAACAGCTTCCATCCTGCCCTGGAGTTCCCATTTGGACAAGAGAGAGAGAATTCCTGAATCTGTCAGCTCTGTCTGAAACATGTGCACTGATAAGGCCAAGAACAAACCAGCCACTCCACGAAGACCTGCCCAACTTGGCACCAGGTTCTGGCCACCGGGCAGCTCCCCTTCTAGCCCCACCGGGAGGGATCCCCTTTTCCAAGCCCCCCGGCAGCCCCTGCAATCTCCGCGCCCTGCCCCCACGCCCATCTGCCCGAGACCACAGCCACTTCCTGAGACTTAGAGACCGGCCCCCAGCTCCCAGCCTGCCCCCGACTTCCCTTCTGGACCAGAGGTGAGTACCTGGGTCCAACCCGGACCCCATCCCTGGGCACCAGCCACTCCACGAAGACCTGCCCAACTTGGCACCAGGTTCTGGCCACCGGGCAGCTCCCCTTCTAGCCCCACCGGGAGGGATCCCCTTTTCCAAGCCCACCCCCCCCCCCCCGGCAGCCCCTGCAATCTCCGCGCCCTGCCCCCACACCTATCTGCCTGAGACCACAGTCACTTCCTGAGACTTAGAGACCGGCCCCCAGCTCCCAGCCTGTCCCCGACTGCCATTCTGGACCAGAGCCTGCCCCGGACTTCCCTTCTGGACCAGAGAGTTGGACAAGAGAACTCCCTTTTGGACAAGAGAGAGAGTCTTCCTGAATCTGTCAGCTCTTTGTGAAACAAGTACACTGATAAGACCAAGAAGGAACCACAAGGAGATGGGCAGACGTCAAGGCAGAAGTACATACAACAAAATGAAGAGCAATACAGCATCACCAGAACCTAGCCTGCCTCCAACATCTAGACCTGAACACCAAAAATTGGAAGAAGCAGAAGAAAGTAGCCTTGTGAGTAACATCAAGAAGGTGGTAGAGGCTTGTGTAGAGGAAAAGACAAAAAAAATTAGAAGAATGCTGTAAACAACTAGAGGAAAGGGCAAACAAATTAGAAGAAAACAATAAAGTCCTGGAAGAAAACAATAAAGTCCTGGAAGAAAACAATATATTACTGGAAGAAAACAATAAAGTACTGAAAGAAAATCATGAAAAAGCAATGAAACAAATAAAGGAAACAGTCCAAGACCTGAAAAGGGAAATTGAAAAAATAAAGAAGACACAAACAGAGGGAATGCTGGAAATAGAAAACCTGAGTAAAAGATCGGGAACTTCAGATGCAAGTACAACCAACAGAATGCAAGAGATGGAAGAGAGGATCTCTGGCATTGAAGATACAGTAAAAGAAATAGTTTCATCAGTCGAAGGAAACAATAAAGCCAACAAAGTCATGAACCAAAATGTCCAAGAAATTTGGGACACCATGAAAAGACCAAACCTATGAATTATAGGGATAGAAGAAGGTGAAGAATACCAACTCAAAGGCACAGAAAATATACACAACAAAATTATAGAAGAAAACTTTCCCAACTTAAAGAAGGAAATGCCTGTGAAGATACAAGAAGCCTATAGAACACCAAACAGACTAGACCCCCCCAAAAAAGTCCCCTTGACACATAATAATTAAACAACTAAATGTAAAGAATAAAGAAAGAATATTAAGAGCAGCAAAGGAAAAAGGCCAAGTGACCTATCAAGGTAAACCAATCGGAATAACACCCAATTTCTCAATGGAAACTTCAAAACCCAGAATATTTTGGGAATTTGAGCATAGTTTCTCATACCACTGTGTGTTGGATGAGGGCCCTGGCAATCTTATGGCTATCCTGAGAAAATTAAGAATTGTAGTTAAGTCTTGACTGGAATAGTTGTTGAAACTGCATTGTCTGATCCAATTGCCTTGAAGCCATTCTGGATGCTGGACCGTCTGAGACAGCGTATCATCAGAGACCTTTCAGGGGGTCTTGGCTGGTCAAACCTGATCCGTCTTAACTGGAACAAATCCATAGTCTCTTTGTGGAAACAAAAGCAGAGCCCCCTTTCCAAAGCAACATATCCTTAGATACACATTTTGAAGTCCAGATACCTTTAAAATATATGTATGTTTAACTGAGCAGCTTTTACAATCAAATGTCTCTCTGCAGTTAAAAATTCCAAAGACCACACAATCCAGACTCTCTGTGTTATATCTACCTTTATGTGGCTTGTTTTTATATTACTTTCCTTTTTCTTTACATACTTTATTTTTCAAAAATTTTTATTTCTTTATATAACTGCCTATATTCTTTTTCTTCTCTCTTTCAAGCCTACATACATTTTTACATACTCTGTAAACCATTAAAAGTCTTATTCCATTTAATCTGCCTTATTATGAATCTATTACTTTATACTGTAGCATTACTAGGACTGAAATGGCAGCTTTGGTAGCTGGCTCTGCCCACCTCAGCTTTCCAACATGGCTGAACTATGTTTGCCACTGACTCTGTAAAACAGTGGTCTATGCCTCCATCAAAGCAGCATGTATCCCAGAAACCATTTTTTTATACTATCAAAAGCTAAATCCACCATACACCACACTGCTTGGTTTGCAGACGCCACTGTACACAGTGGCAGGAATCTGCCATGCTGTAGCTCACAGCTTGCCTGAGAGACACAACTAGGAAGCTGTTTTTAGCTCTGTTACAGAATCTTTTTTTAAAGCTTTCTCAGGTTTTAGGTAGAAACTCTTGCCCCACATTTTGGTGCCATTTGCTCCTCAAAGTTTTCCTGCCCCCTCCCCCCCCGCCAGTTTGACAAATAAAACCTGTTTAGAACTGAATGTTCAAATAAATATCATTCTGTACACAGTATCCATCTTTGCTCTCTAAGTTAGTTCCCATTCACTGCAAGAAGAATTTTCTCTGCTGATGGCTGAGTTAGGCATTGATTTATATGTATATATGAGCATTCAATTAAGACTCATTTTATTTCTATGTTCCTTTATCAGAAAATAGTATTTGGTTTTTCCTTAGAGCTGTGGGCCAATCTAATCTCAGGTTCTTGGCCACCCTACCTGTGTCAGACATGGGTATCATCTCATGGAGTGGACATGAAATCCAATCAGAGAATAATCAATTACATTCACAACATTTGTGCTGCATTGCACTGGCATATCTCATAGGCATGTCATCATTGTAATTCACAGCATTTGTAGCTAGGTTGATTATTGCTTTTCTCCTTCTAATAGAAAATATCTTCAGTAGCTATGAATGCCATTCAGTAGAGATTAAGCATCTAATTAAACACCAGATCAACTTCTTAATGTTTACTGAGATACACAAGTGTAGTATTCAGCATTATGGCCTTATCATCACTTTGTGGAAAGCACCGGTAGCCTTGGCAATAAACTGAGATATTTGAGGGGATCCATGGAAATTCTGACTCCAAAGACTCTATTTGTGAGTCTTCATCCAGTAAAACCCATCTTCCCCATACCCAGTTGTTTACTGATGGTGAACATTACAATAATTTGGAGACTGCTGCTGTAGGGATTTGAGGCCAAATAGAGAGTAGAACCACAGCTCTGAACCATCTGGCTTGTGTACCATACTTCCTTCATCTTTATAAAAACCAGACACAGACAGACTCATTTCTAAACATCTTATAAATGACCTAAAGTAGAAAACAGGAAGCCCAGGCTCTGAAGCTCACAATAAAGAGGAAAACACAGAGGCTAGCAGGAAATGCATATCCTCTTCCCCATATTAGGAAGGCACAGAGCTGAGAATGACCCTGAAATATTGTACAGATATCAAATGAGGCTGTGTCTCTGTGCTCCCTGAGCACAGTAGTATGTGGCAGTATCTGCAGTGTCCACATTGGCAATCTTTAGGAATACCTGGTTGTTGGAGGTGTCCTTGGATATTGTGAGCTGGCTCTTCAGGGATGGATTGTATTTCTTAACAACATTCCACCAAATGTTTGCCAGCCACTCCAGACTCTTCCCTGGTAGCTGACAGATCCAGCCTACACCCATACCAGAAGTGTTCAGTGAAAACCCAGAGAAAGAGCAGGTCAGACTGATGGTCTGTAAGGGCTGCAACAGTCCAGGGCCAGACTCCCTCAGGGTAACCTGGGACAGGACATCTGTGGGGAAAGAAAGCAGAGGGTTAGGTTGGAACAGGTTGAGCATATGAAAGTTCATCCCTTAGGGAGCCTTGGAACTCACATGCAGGGACAATCAGCAGCAGGGATGAGGAAGCAAGCCTGGCCATGGCTGCACACCAGTGAGTACCCAGGCCCAGCTTTGGCTTTTCAACCCTGGGTTGGGTGGAGCCAGGAGAAATTTGCATTTCCTCACCAGGTGCTGACTCTCCTGGAGGACTTAAGTTATAATCAGCAGGAGCCAGTCTGTGATGGGAGGCACAGAAACCCTCAGGAGAGGTCACATCTGTTCCCCATAAAGAGTAGCTAATACAAGACCAGGGTCCTCAGAATAAAACACTTTGGATGAGTACTGTATAATTCTGAGAGATCCTCATTCTAACATGAAAGGTCTTTACTCTGTTCTCTCATCTGTGTTTCCTTACCCTCTGTTTTTGCATGGAGGACACACAAAGAACTCAAAGATAAATTCTTTTCTTCTATTATCTTGATGCTCTGTGCCTGAGGTCAAAGAGGCTTCCTATGTGAGTCCTGTCAATACATACTTTCTTCCACACAAAAAGGTACAGAGACTGTAGACTTCTTATATAGTTTGAGAGTATATCCTGTCACCAGGCTGGTAATCATTAACTCTATAATTGTTTGAAAAACTGTGACATTTTATTGATTTCACTAATCTGTCAATTTCCTGCCTCACATATTTTTGATTTTTATTTATTCAACAGCCAACGTCTTCACCTTTGTACTACCCTCTACTTCTTTGGAAGAAAAATCAGCTAAAACAAACAAATTACAGTCAAGTATAAATTTAAGAGGAAATGGGCAGGTTAACTTAGTTAATGTTACTCAGAAAGACAGTCATGATTCACTAATGGGAAGTTCATCATAGTGTGATTTGTGCAGTCATAGCTTTGTTATCTATGTCCTTATACAGCACATGGTTGTGGCACAAAATTAAGATCTCTTGAGAACCTTGATCAAACAGGAAGTGAAAAGACAGAATTTGTATTCATATATATGAAACCCTCAAAAAAATGTAAAAGGAAAATAGATTTCTCATGCTAATGCCAAAGAAGAAAAGGATGAGGAGGAATAGAATACCTCTACATGTCTCCCTATCTCAGATGACCTTCATTCAAAAAATTGTTTTTGCTTTCAGATAATAACTGACTGATGGTTAAAGTGGTGGGTGTGGGTGGGAAAATGGTTGCAAATTCAAATCACCACTAGTGTGGAGATTTGAAAGTGACAGCTGAGGTCCTTGCTTCATGCTGGATCACTAGTAAACAGTAAATCTGCAGTGACCTGAGCTCTCAGAGATTTCTGAGAACCTTAATGGATTATAGTCATGTCCATGTGCAATGAAATGTATCTGTTTCAGATGCTCCTTATCTATTTTGCCCATGTTCTGATATGATTCCATCTCAAAGAAACTTTGTCTTTCCTGAAGGAAGAAAGCTGTGTGATTCTCTGCCTCAAAAAACACCTGACTTCACACCCACAGACTTCATCACAAGTGAATATCCGGGCTTTACCACCACCAGCATTGTCTGATGCTCTCAGCACAAATTTCTTTAAAATGGTGAAGATTTTCCAATGCATGGGGAAGCTGTTAGCTCAGTTCTATCATACCAGCACTCACGGCATTCATCACCCCCTCAAAGACCATGAATAGAGGGTTTATGACTGTATCAGAGGTCTAAAACACAGATATTTTGCCTCCAACACTGACTTCTGCTCTGTTTCATTCATCGCTAGGGCTATATTGGAAAAGTTCCTATATTTTTCCTCCTCCTTCACCAGCAGTCAGGCTGATATTCCACTGCCACAGGCTCACAGCTGCTGATGGCTGTAGGCAAAGTTTCTTAGTACCACCTAGCCCTGTGCTCTGAACAAATCTCTTCCACCCATGATTCCATTGATGCTAATAAAATGATTACTCAGAGGTTTATGTTAATTGCAAACTGTATGGACTATGGCTCCATCTTATATTAGCTAGTTCTTTCAACTTAAGTCAACCCACTACTGTTAATAATCTATGTCTTGCCACGTGGCTTCTTGGCTTACAGGTACTTTCACATCTTCCTTCTTGGGTGGTTGGATGACTTCTTCCCTCACTTCACCTTTGTTATCTCTCTGTACCTCTCTTGGATTTTCCTCCTGGCTGTAAGCTTTCTTGCTATAGGCCCAAACAGATTTTTTTTATTATCCACTACAGTAACACACATTCACAGCATACAGAAAGACATCCCACAGCACTTCCCCTTTTCTGTCTAATCAAAAAGGATGGTTTTACTTTAATACAGTAAATTATATGTAATAAAACAGTTATCAAGCAAGAATTACAGTTATAATATCTAGTCTATTAGTATTTAGCAAAATTAAAGAACATATTCTATCATCTATTATTTTTTGTGAGTCTAAAGTTTTATATCTAATTTATCTTTTTATCATGACTAAGGGAATATATATATAATTATAGATATCTAGTCTACAAATCCATTGAAGACTCCAGAAGGTTATAATATTACCTAACTAAACAGGAAGTACATTGTAAGCAACTTCCAAAATTCTAGAAATGACAGAGACATCTGGCTGCCTAGACAGTCACCCAAAGTTCCTCTGCAACATTAGGGCATCCATTTTCAGCCTACAGGCCTAGAGTCTCTGGCAGACTTTTTAGTGAAGCAGGAAATTTGAAGGATTTTCTTGCCTATTGGCAAAGTTCATCAGTTGCTTTTTGCTGTGTCCTGAAGAATGTCTGGCAGTCTCCTCTGTGAAGCAGTAATCTGAAGGAACATTTCACCCTATTTTGTCAAAGTTCAGTGGCCATTTTTCTCATGGGTCCTGCATGTAAAGGTTACACAACAAACTGTCAAGCAGTTCAGGCAAAAGCAGTTTCATGCCCAAATGGCTAGTTTTGCCAAGAAGATAAACTCCATGAGTTTCTTCAGTGCCTATATCTTTGAAGCAATTGGTGCTGCCAGGAACAGAAGTGTCTCATTGTCCAGAAAAGTCTAAGTTCATAAAACATTTTAAATGTCATATTCTGTAGGTTTTGAAGTTTGAAGATTACCTACCTAATTGAAATATATCTTTGTATACCTAAAAATCTTAACTAACATAATTTAAGTTTAATTATGATGGATGACTGACTACTAATCTGTATTTTTAATTATACATTACAATTTTAAATGAGTTGCAAAACATAATACCTTTAACAAGAGTAGAAATATACATAGATTATAACAAAATTAATTTAAATTTGTATCAATAAACTGAAATTCATACCAATGTAAAATATTTTGAGATTAACTCATTTTTTTGGATTAAAGTATATTAAATAATTGACACTTTTTATCCTATCTTTTCTATATCATACATCTCTATATCATATCCCCCTTTCTTCTTTTAGAAAGAGATTAATTATGATCAATTATAATTTGTAACCATGTTGTAATGTTACAATAACAATTTTAAGAGTTCAGTAACTAATGAGAACTCTATGGAATACATGTAGAACTGCAAAAGCTATCTCACTTAGCCAGATGTCCACATAGACTATAAATCTACATTCAGATTATTTCAGAACTAAACAATCTGCTCACATTATCTGTTGAGGTCAACCCGGAAACCCTAGAATATACCTTGATTTTTGAAAAAAAAAAGGTGTAGGGGGAGTTTCTTCAGTATTTCAGTCCAAAAGTAACAGTATAATAACAGGCAAAGTTTTCTTTCATTGTCAACATTCATAGAGTGAACTCCTTGCGCTCATCTAGGGCTTTAACTTGCATTAGCACTTACATGCACAGTAGTCCACAGTTGGTGATGGGATAAGAGGCAAGGGTGACACTGGTTCAACTCTGGGGTCTTTCACAGGAACATTGTCTACTGTGTTCTGCTGAGTGTCCACTTCTGTTTCACAAACCTCTGTTGAACCAGTCTGACACTTAGCGTGTAATGTTTCACCACCTGGCACGTTTGTAAGACTGGTAGATTCCTTGGGAGCAGAAAGCTCAGCTAGACTCTTACCGGCTTCCTCTGTTCCTACTTTCTTGAGAGGAACTATTTCAATTCCTTCCCCATCAGATCCATGTTTTTGGTCCTTGGATGTCTCTTCTCTTCTTGAATTTCCCTTTGGTGGTGCTGATAGACTGGGCTGGAAGATCCTGTGCACACTTACTTCTGTTTAGACCCTGGCTATCTCTAACAGGCACTAAGCCAACTTCATTAAGAACTTGCTCCTGCTGCACCATCTCACTCTGCATCCTCAACTTCTCCTTTGTATTCTCTTTTCAGAGAGAAGACCTTTTGATGATTGACTTGACTTGAAGAGGTGACTCCATGACAGCGGGAGGCACCTTCTGAACAGATCTCCTGTGAGGAGGCCCTGTCTGAACAACCTCTATCTAAGCAAGGTCTAAAGGAAAAAGCAGCTCTTTCTGACAATGAACCACCTGAGGCATCCCCACAGGAGGAGGTGACTCCATCTGAACAAGCTCCATGGGAGGATGCAGGTCTCCTTCTTAAGGAAAGATAATGAATAGTGGCAAAGAGCCTGCAGTAATTTTTGGGGGGATAGATTAACAACTGTTACCCCCAAAGCAAGAGAATAAAATTCATTGTATGGCAAAAAAAAAACAATCTCTGGAGTCCCCACACTGTACACTGATGCAAATAAATTAGAAAAGGCACGATATAAAACAGGAGATTTAAGTAAAGTGGCCCAAAGTCCTTATAATTCTTTACAAAAATCAGAAGTGTATGCCATACTAATGGTACTAATAGACTTCACAGAACCTCTCAATATCGTTGCTGACTCTCAATATGCAGAGTTGTTTTACATATTGAAACTGCTGAATTTATTCTTGATAATACAGAATTAACTTCACTATTTATACAATTACAGGAAATCATCAGAAAAAGGGAACATCATATATATATATATATATATATATATATATATATATATATATCACCCATCAGATCCCATACAGGTCTGCCACATCCTCTGGTACAAGACTATGATGAGATTGATCAGTTATTAGTAGGTCATGTGCTGCAGACCTCAGAATTCCATAAGAAACAGCATGTAAATAGCAAAGGTTTGAATAAGGACTTTTCCATCACTTGGCAATAAGCCAAGGAAATCATTTAAAAAAAAGTCCTACTTTTCCTTCTATAACCAAACTCTATTACCTGAAGGAAGTAATCATAAAGGTATACAAAGAAATGAAATTTGGCAGATGAATGTGTTTCAGTTTTGCAGAATTTGGAAAATAAAAATATGTACACCATAACATTGACACCTATTCAGGATTTCAATGGGTAACTTCTTTGAGTTCTGAAAAGTCTGATTCTATAATTACACACCTTTTAGAAATTATGGACATCATGGGAATATGTGTACAAATTAAGACTGAGAATGCTCCAGCCTATGTCTCAAGTAAAATGAAACATCTTCCATCTCTTGCATTCTGTTAGTTATATCTGCATCTGAAGTTCCCGATCTTTTACTCAGGTTTTCTATTTCCAGCATTCCCTCTGTTTGTGTCTTCTTTATTTTTTCAATTTCCCTTTTCAGGTCTTGGACTGTTTCCTTTGTTTGTTTCATTGCTTTTTCATGATTTTCTTTCAGTGCTTTATTGTTTTCTTGCAGGACTTTATTGTTTTCTTCCAGGAATTTATTGTTTTCTTGGAGGGCTTTATTGTTTTCTTCTAATTTGTTTGCCCTTTCCTCTAGTTGTTTACAGCATTCTTCCAATTTTCTTGTCTTTTCCTCTACACAAGCCTCTACCTTCTTCATGAAGTTACTCATAAGGCTACTTTCTTCTGCTTCTTCCAATTTTTGGTGTTCAGGTCTAGATGTTGGAGGTGGGCTAGGTTCTGGTGATGCTGTGTTGCTCTTCATTTTGTTGTATGTACTTCTGCCTTGACGTCTGCCCATCTCCTTGTGGTTCCTTCTTGGTCTTATCAGTGTACTTGTTTCACAAAGAGCTGACAGATTCAGGAAGACTCTCTCTCTTGTCCAAAAGGGAGTTCTCTTGTCCAACTCTCTGGTCCAGAAGGGAAGTCCGGGGCAGGCTCTGGTCCAGAATGGCAGTCGGGGACAGGCTGGGAGCTGGGGGCCGGTCTCTAAGTCTCAGGAAGTGGCTGTGGTCTCAGGCAGATAGGTGTGGGGGCAGGGCGCGGAGATTGCAGGGCTGCCGGGGGGGGGGGGGGGGGGGGCTTGGAAAAGGGGATCCCTCCGGTGGGGCTAGAAGGGGAGCTGCCCGGTGGCCAGAACCTGGTGCCAAGTTGGGCAGGTCTTCGTGGAGTGGCTGGTGCCCAGGGATGGGGTCCGGGTTGGACCCAGGTACTCACCTCTGGTCCAGAAGGGAAGTCGGGGGCAGGCTGGGAGCTGGGGGCCGGTCTCTAAGTCTCAGGAAGTGGCTGTGGTCTCGGGCAGATGGGCGTGGGGGCAGGGCGCGGAGATTGCAGGGGCTGCCGGGGGGCTTGGAAAAGGGGATCCCTCCCGGTGGGGCTAGAAGGGGAGCTGCCCGGTGGCCAGAACCTGGTGCCAAGTTGGGCAGGTCTTCCCGGAGTGGCTGGTGCCCAGGGATGGGGTCCGGGTTGGACCCAGGTACTCACCCCTGGTCCAGAAGGGAAGTCGGGGGCAGGCTGGGCTCAACTGGTTCTCTTTTAACATACTTGTTTACAAATTCTTGCCCGGGAGGTTTGAACAAAGTTTTTTGCTTTTGCAATGGGAGATTTGAACAAGCACTTTACATTTCCAGCTATGGCACATTGGGAGAGTTCTATTCTCTCAACTGGCTTTAACAGGTTTCTCTCCTTCATCAGACACTGGCCCCTGGATCAGAACTGCACCTGCCTCATTAACACACATTGAGGCTGGCATTCCTGATAACAACTTTCCTCAGGGCTTGTGTTTGTTTTAGCCAGTCCGTGAAAAACAAGATCATTTGCAACAGAGCTTTTCCATAGCTCCTTCAGAGATTTTTCTCCCACTGATCTTATTCTCATTTTGCTTGTTCCTTCCCCCCCAGATGCAGAGCTTCAGCTATCTGTGGCTCTTTTCCTCTGCTAGCTGCCTTTGGAAGAAGGGGCTTTTTTTCTCCCCCCCCCCCGAATCTGCCTCAAATTCTAGCAGCTTTTTCAGGTCACATATTTTTTCTGGGGAGGATTATGTCCCTTCTCTGTTTCTTCAGAGTCTTTCTCCCAGACAGTTCCCAGTTTGGTCTCAGTTTATCCCCTGTACCCCAGAAACAGTTTCCAACACTAGAGGTGCGGCTTTCCCTGCTACTGAAGGTAGGGCTTTTTGTCCGTTTCTGTTTTTGGGGTCTGTGTGGTTTGCATACAGTCTGAAAATCTAACAAGGGAGGTTTTTGCCATTTCTAAACTCCCATTGGGACAGGCGTTTTGCCTCATCAGGCCTTCACCTGGCCCAGTCCCCCAGTGGGTTGTGTTTGCTTGTCTGGGTGCTCAAGGACAGAGTTTATGCCAGAGGCAATCACCCCTCAGGACTACACTCCCTCATCTCAGGGAGTCAGTTGAAACAAAGCTTTTCTCAAAGAGATGCTTTCTCTGACAAAAAAGAAAGCTTTACTCCTGGATAGTTCTGTTCTGCCCTGGCTGGGCTCTTTCCCCAGACAGCTTTCTGAATCGGCAGCACGACTGCTTCAGACACAGATCAACTTTACTGTTTTCCCAGAAAGGTCCTTTTTCTAATAGGAAAGCTTTTCAGATTTCTTTTTGCAGTCGTGGACCTTTCAACCCTGGACATATAGGAAAGTGGACAACTGTGCTGTTCCCACTGGCTTTAGCTTTCTTTGTTCATTAGCAATCTTCCCCTCGGTCCTGCACCTTCCTGCCTCTCAGCTCTGTGTTCCAGGAAGTTTACAACTGCAGGAACCCTAGTATCCCTGAAATGAACTCCAACTCAGAGATGCTGGCCAGTCGCCTCTGGGTTTTTTGTCAGAAGCAAGGATACAATCCTAACAGTTTGCATCGCTTCAGGGGATCTTTGCATTAAGACTATTAGGAGCACCTTTTCATTCTGAAATGCTCAGTCAAAACCTTTGATGCCTCAGCTCAGCTGTAACTGTGAAGCTTGGCTTTTTTTGCTTTTCTCAGGTAAAGTTTCCTGCCCTTTTGGGCTCTCTGTAGCTCTTCACCCACACTCTCCCCAAGGTTTCCCTCAGGGTACTCTGACCCACTGTCTTTTACTAGCTTGAAGAGACAGAGCTTAGAAGAGGTTTTTAGTAACTTGTTCATGCCTCCTGCATTGCAGGGAGGATTGTTAAAGCTTGAAAGAACTTAGAGAGGTTTTGCTGTCTTAAGTTTGTTGTTTTCCCTTAGAGCTAATCACAGGTGGTCCCCATACTAATATCTTCAGGTGATTCTAATTTTTGTCCTTCTAAGAGAGAGTTCTGAAAGGCTTTAGTTTTTAAGTTTGAGAGTTTTGAGAAAGATTAAGGCTTTTTAGAGAGATTTTCCCCCTAAATTTTCCAAGAAAAGCTTTATAGTTTAAGAGAAAGATTTTTTTCCACCCAGGAGAAAGACCAATTTTTCCCAAAACTTGCCAACTTTTAACTTTTTGGCTTTTTACACCCCCATTTTTGCCTCAGGGAGAAAACACTTTCTCCTGCCACTTGGACTTAGCATTTCAGCTGTCCCCAGGTCAAAAGCTTCCATAGGAAACTTTTTCTTCCCCACAAGCTCAAAGAAGAGCTTTTTTTCTTCCCGTAAAGCCCAAAGAAAGATTTTTCCCCCAGTTTGCTTTCATAGCTCCCAAAGTGAGAAAATTGAAGAGTTTTTCTGTCTAGTTGCCTTACTTATTTTTTCCTACACAATCTTACACTTCTAAGTTTTTCCCTAAACTATATTACTACCCTATACCTTACTTATTTTTCACAGATAGAATTTGAGAAAGGGATAGAAGATAGAAAATTTTGACAGAAGAGAATTTTGCTGCAGCATCGGACATCCTTCCAGTCGGGTTTCCTTTTCTCTCAAGAATAAAACCCCTGCCTCCCAAAAATGTATGTAAATATATTCCATAACACCAGCATGCCTTTCCACTGGCAGGGCTGACTCAGCACTTTCACCAAAAACTCTGTAATAAAACTATTATTTTCCTTTATCTTTAGTCCCTATTACTTTGTCTTTAGTCCCTGTTCATTTGTCTTCAGTCCCCCTTTTTTGTTCTCCCTTTTTTTTCTTCAGTCTCCCTTTTTTTTTTCCTTTTTCTTTAGTCCCTGTTCATGGCACCATTCTGTGGGGCGTTTACCCACCACCCCCACAGTTCCCCAGAGTTTTCTTAAGTGCAATCAGCAGGAAATATTAGATAGAAGGATTTATAGTGGAGAATCTTGCAGAGATAAACAGATAGAAAATAAAGGATAGCCTGGAGAGGGCCTGGAACCTATTCCAACGACCCCCGACTGTCTCTGGCCCAGGGTTTTTATAGAGACGCCAAGGGGTGGAGCAAAAGACCTCCTCCCCCAGCACAGCCAAGTGCAGACCATCTCAGACAGCTGCACTCAGGCCCGTGGTCCTAATCATCCTCTATTCGGACCTGCTGGGTAAAGCCACGAGGAACCCGAGAACGGGATCCCACACAAGACCTGCTCCTTTTGAAGCAGAACAGGTAGATTTTTTTTTTCTATGTTATTCAGTTGGATGGTGAGGTTCAAGTCCTAAACCTGTCTGGGAAAAGCATTCCTTGCTTCACCCTGCTTCATTCTGACACCTGTGTGGGCAGAGATCTCCCATCCCAGTAAGAATCCAGTTCATCAGATCCATGGTCATTAAAGTGAACCACACTTCAAGGGCTCAAAGGCCACTTGAACTTCCTTAGGGTCAATTGCATTTGTAATGCTGAGAAGTTGCACTGGCCATCCTGCCCCCATCAAACACTCTCACAAAGCTTTGGGCACTGCTGTCCATCCAACATCAGTGAATATCAGGAATATGCACACCTCTAATATCAACTGGGTACTCCTGGGACACTATTTTACAAAATGTTGCTCAGATTCCTGAAACTCAAATATCCTTAAATACCAAATTCCCAAAGTAACAAAGCTTAAGCTACCCTCTGCACCTACTCCTGGGCTGAGTGTGAGTTCCTGTGTGCTGTGTGCCCCCTGCTGGAGATGAGCTCCAATGCTCTTTCTGAGAGCACATTGCAGGAAGATTTTTCTGTCAAGTGTGTTTATCACAAAAGTCAGCCTTGAGGACAACTCTTCCTTAGATGTGTTTCTGGAGGTGGAGATGAAGATGAAGAAGAATGAGCTGTTTTCTGTGACTTCATAATAACCTCTTTCTCCCAGTAGTAACAGACATTTTTCTGGGGCAAACCAAACACCAGTATGTATGAGAGTGTGATGGAGTAACCAGGGGTAGTGCAGGTAAGGACCACATCTCTGAGAGCTTCACCAGATCCTGTTAACATTGGAAGGAGAACCTATGGACAAGGAGAATCAGCCTCAATCAGTCACAGTGACAAGGTCTGTAGGAACCCTAGCAATTCCTCAGGGTCTAACCATGGTGACAATGGCAGAGTCATTTCTGATAATTTAAATGACAATCTGCTTTGGTAAGAAAAAAAGGCACCATATGTTCTTATAAACAAAAACATGCACAGAAAGGATTTATATTTGGACACATCAATGTTTAGTCATTTTTTAACAGACCCTGAGTGTGATCCATGAGTAGCAAACAGACACTGATACTGAGAACCTGTCACTAGACTCATGAATTGACCCAGCAGTCTTATCTTCTAACCACACCCCTGTCTTCCCCCAGAGACTTTAAGTCTATGTGAGCAGACTGCTGTGATCATCCATGTGCTGAGACTAAAATTTCCCCTGGAGATTAAAAGCATACTTACACGTTGGGAGCCCTGTAATTATAGGTAGGAATGGACACAACCCAGTTTTTCCTGATGTTTCCATGATATCTGTAACATGAATGGATAAATGTTCTTACTAATACAAAACCTGGAGCCAGGTTTTGGGTGAAAGCTGAAAGATCAGAGAGCAAGTCAGCCACATCTTACCTCTAGGAAATCCTCAGCCAAAGAGGGGGCCACTTCCTGTATACTCACGCCTATATCCTTTCTGTGCCCTGCCATCTCACTTCCTCCCTCAGCCCAGCTACATCACTTTTCTTTTTCTGCCAGCTCTATCACTTCCTGTCTGTCTCTACCGACCTATAGACCTCTACGGTTTACTAGTGTTGGGATTAAAGGTGTGTGCAACCAGGCCTGGCTCTGTTCCCAGTGTGGCCTTAAACTCACAAAGATTAGGATGAATTCCTGCCTCCCGAATGCTAGGATTAAAAGTGTGTGTTACCCACAGCCTAGTCTCTAAGTTTAATATAGTGGTTGGCTTTTCCCTCTGATCTCCAGGCAAGCTTTATTTGTTAGAACACAAATAAAATATCACCACAGATGAAGGCAGACATTATTTTTTGGGCTTATATAGGATATTTCAAATGTCATTTTTAATTCCGCATAGGATTGCAAAGTAATTGGCCAAGGAAATTAATATACATTGTAAGGCATTGCTAATAAGATGCCACCCATATCAGTCCCACAACATCATATTTGTTGTTGGAGGGACTGCCTGCTAGAGAAACTTGAGTAATCACTGTTCAGTAAAGAGGTATTTCACTGATGTTAATCTATGGAGATTCTCTAGTGCCTTATCCCATCCTTGTTATGGTTCAGCAATTTATCAAAAACCAAGTGATGTACAGCAACAGGCTGAAGCCCATGGAGCTTGTGTGGGCTCTGGGAGGTGATGCTGTGTCGGTGCAGATCTGTGCTTTGTGAGAGGAATGTACTGCAAACAGGGTATCAGGAGTGGGGAGGCTGTGAATATGGAATCAAGAATATTTTAACTGCAAATTTTGACACTCTCTTTTCAGTTCTGCAGTAACATGATCTGGAACTTTAAGTAAATTCTGTAAATGAAAATAACAGAGGAAATCATCTTCCCTACATGAATTATATTTAAAATTTTTCAGTTATTATTTGTTTACATTTTGTTATCTTATTGAAATACATTGCTTTATGCAATATATTCTGATTATAGGTTCCCCTTCCCTATAATCTTCTCCTAGCTCCTCCTCTCAAATCCAGAGCCACAACCTTTCTGTGTCTCATTAGAAAACAAAAAGTCATGTACGGATTAATGATAAAAGAAAATAAGGCAAGTAAAAAATTAATGAATTGGAATAGGACAGAACAACCAAACAAAAAAAGAGCCCCAAACACAGAGAGATGCTGAGACACACACTCAGGAATCTCATGAAACCTCATAATTGGAAGCCATAATATGTACAAAGAAACTGTATGAAAAACACACAAACAAAAACAATGTTTTTTGGACTTTATGAGACAAAGAACAACCAAAGATGTCCATGAGTTGGTTTTGTGTTGGCCATCTACTGCTGGGTGGAGCTATCCTTGAGAGTGGTCTGTTTCCCCCAGTAAAACTCACTCTGGGAAAACTAATCTTTCATTTGCAAGTGACTATCAGAATCTCCATGTGATAACAAACATTTTCTCTAAAATATTGACCGAGTATTGGTAAAAACATATGCTCACATGATCACCAATATGGGAAATTTCACATCTTTGTTGTCAATTTAAAACTACTCACTCTTTGAGTCTTGGAGGCAGATTAACTGGGAAAATTCTGAATATATGAGAATGGATTCACAACACAAGGAGCCAGATCAGGCTCCTTTTGCAGTACAAGTACACAGGAAGGACACTGTCCCGACCACACTGTAAGCCATCGTTTAGCTCCAGATGAGGGTCTGGGATATGAGTTAAGTGCACAGTGGACAGATCTAATTGAACAGGGAAACAGGAGATACAATGGACACCTGCAAACAGAGAGGATCCTGTTCAAGATACTGTCACACATATCTGCTGTCTCTCTCACTCATGTCTACTCATACACTCAGTGTCCCTTGTTATCTACCTTTTAAAAGAACAACCAAGAAAACCCAGTGCAGCCCTAACCCCATGTTGAAAGTTCTGTTTCCAGTGCTGATCACTGAATGGGAAGACAGGGATAGAGTCCTCTGCCTGAACTGCAGGGTCAGGGCAGGGCTGGTTTTCATGGCAGAGGAAGGCCGTATTTGCATATCTCCGTACATATCTTATGCTCTGATGTGGGAACCTTTGGGGCAGCAGTTAATGGTGCAAATGTCTGAGAGAAAATGAAGTAGCAATGTGAGCATGGTTTCATTAAAATGTCATTCATTTTGTATTTGTAATAAAACTTCAACAGCTTTAATATATTTTTATTGTGCTCTTGTTCCACACTTACTCTTTTTTTTTTTTTTTTTTTGAGACAGGGTTACTTGCTGTGGGGTGGTCTGTATGTCAAATTGCTCTGATTGGTCAATAAATAAAACACTGATTGGCCAGTGGCCAGGCAGGAAGTAGGTGGGGCAGGGAAAGAGGAGAATTCTGGGAAGTGGAAGGCTGAGGTAGAGAGACAATGCCAGCCGCCGTCATGACAAACCACATGTGAAGACACTGGTAAGCCACAAGCCATGTGGCAAGGTATAGATTTATGGAAATGGATTAATTTAAGCTATAAGAACAGTTAGCAAGAAGCCTGCCATGGCCGTACAGTTTGTAAGCAATATAAGTCTCTGTGTTTACTTGGTTGGGTCTGAGCGGCTATGGGACTGGCAAGTGACAAAGATTTGTCCTGACTGTGGGCAAGGCAGGAAAACTCTAGCTACAGTTACTCTGTGTAGTTTTGGTGCCTGTCCTAAATCTTGCTCTGTAGACCAGGCTGGCCTTCAACTCAAAGAGATCTGCCTTGCTCTGCCTCTCAAGTCCTGGGATTAAAGGCATGCGCCACCACTGCCTGGCCCCACACTCAGTCTTTATTGCATATCTTTCCAGATATTGTACAATAAATTCATAGGAAGTTTGAAAATAGAATTTATAATTTGATATTAAGAGGATTTAATATAAAGTTCAATGAATAGTGAATGTATACAATAAATTAATGAAACAAAACTCAACTGAGGACATAGCACAGTGGGAGAGTGTAACACTCACAAGGTCCCAAGATTTACTCTCATTATTGAAAAGATAAAATATATATTAAATAAGCACTGATACTATCTGAGATTATTCTTTTTTTTTTTTTTTTTTTTTGGTTTTTCGAGACAGGGTTTCTCTGTGTAGCTTTGCGCCTTTCCTGAGACTCACTTGGTAGCCTAGGCTGGCCCCGAACTCACATAGATCCACCTGCCTCTGCCTCCCGAGTGCTGGGATTAAAGGCGTGCACCACCACCGCCCGGCCTGAGATTATTCTTTAAGAAATAATAAAAACACATAACAAACTTTGTTCACATATATGCTGTATGCTTGTGTTGGGGTGTATTGTTAACATCCTTGGCAATCAGGCCATTATTGCTTTAATCTCCACAAACTAAGTATATGTTCCTAGTCTGTGGTTATCTCAGGAAGGAGAGGAGTCTGTTGCCGGGTCTGTAGTGTCATGATTGTGTGCCCTCTCATCCCCTGAGAATGTAGGTCTTCCTTGGTGGCTGTGGGATCAGTCTCAAGAGGAGAACCCATGGAATAGCCACCCCAGTATTAGAAAGGAGAATTAGGTCCTAATTGTCCAATGGAGTAATTAATTCTACTACTAGAGAAAGTGGGTTTGCTATGGCTAAGAGTGTTTGTGGACTGTGATATTATTGTTTCTGTGGCATTCCCAGGTAAAGAGACCTAACTAAAGCCACTAAATTCAGTGACACAATGATCTGAATTCATTTCTGCTTTGGTCCTTAAATGATCAAATCATTTCTCTTATGGGCTTCATATATTTAACCGGATTTTATGTGGGCAAGTGAGAGGAGGAAACTCTGGATAGATGTAGCAATCTCCCTTGCTGTCCCTTGTTGTCACCTATCCGTTGGAGCCCTGAGTGGCTCAGGTACCAACATCACCTGCTGACCTGCATTCCAATTGTATCAGGTTGATCTTGTCTGGATTTGCCCTGAACCAGAGTCCAGCTGATGTGTAGGACTCACCCAGGTCTACAGTGTGGATATGGACTTCTGCTGCATGGCTTCTCTTGAGCTCTGTGCTCCTTTGCACAAGTAGATGTTGCCATCTCAGTGGCTTTCTTCCCACAAGACCAGCTGGACAATACTCTAGGAATAATTCTGATAGGTGTGTAACAGACTGGAATGGAAGCATGTGCACATAAAAATGAACACAGATGTTTAGCTGGCCTCATCATATTTCTTAGGAATCAAAAGCATTTAAATATATCCATTCAATAATCCCAGGAATGACTGAATAAAACAAAATGATTGATTTCCTTTCAGCTAGCATAGAAGTGATGAAAGCAAGTGTCAGGAAATTTTCAGTTGATGTTTTCCCAGCATGATTTCAGGGTTTTGGTGCCTAGATGTTGTATAGAAAGAACCTTGTTCTCAGCCAAGACATCTGATGATCCAGGGTTGTGTTCTGTATTTAGTGATAACATGAACAAAATGAGGCTCTTGAATGAAGGGCTGACAAATCCTTTGCAAGAAATTTGCTTTTTGAGTGTTTGTCTTTCAGTTCCAACAAAAAAAAACTTGAATATTTTCAGCCCCTTGGACTAGACAGACCTATAAATTCCCTTGTAGACTAGGCTGGCCTCAACCTCACAGAGATCCACTTATCTCTTCCTCCTAAGTGCTCAGATTAAAGTCAAGCATTTTGTTAAGAATTTGTTCATCTATATTCATTAAAGAAATTACTCTATGGCTTCCTTTGCTTTTCTTTTTCTTGCATTTTGTTTTTTAATAGTGTCTTTACCCAACTTTGTTATCAAGATGATACTGATATTGGCTTCATGGAATGAAATTGGCATTGTTCCTTTACTTTCTACTGTGGAGAATGTCAAGATTGGTTTCAAGTCCTCCTTAAAATTTGATATAGAATTCACCAGTGAGTCTGTAAGATCCTGAGCTTTTCTTCAAATGGAGTATTTTAAGGACAGCTTCAATTGCATGTAATGGGCATGAGTCATGAATACCTTCACACCTTAATTTATGTAGACAATATGCTACTAGGAATACTTTTAGTTCTTCTAGGTTAGCCAGCTTTTGGCATGATACTTTTACATAGCAATCTCTAATGATATTCTGAATTTCCTTGAAATTAATTATAATAATGCTATTTTCATTTCTAAGTTTATCAATTTGTGGTTTTCCTCCTTCTTTTTTTCAGTTTAGCTGAGAATTTGGCTACATTATTAACTTTTTCAAGGAACCAATTATTTGGCTGATTTTGTGTGTTGTTCTTTTTCTCTAAATTTCATTAATTTCTTATTTATATTTATATTTATTTATAAATATTAATATATTTATTATTTCTTATCATCAACTGTATTTGGGGATAAATGTTTTTTAAGAGCTTTGAAGTGCATCATTATATACATATGATATCTCTCAGATATTTTTAGATGAGTATTTATTGCTCGAAACATTTCTCTTAGGGCAACTTTAGCCCAATCCAAAATGTCTGATAGAATTTCTTTTAATTTACATTATTTGCAATAATTGCCCTGAGGAATCTTTTAAAAATACCATCTATGATTTCATGAATAACCAACTCTTCACTAATATGTCTGTTGTTACTCTCCAAGCACATATTTGGTTTCTGCCATTTCTCTTGTTGATTCCTAATTTTATTGCATTATACTTTGATAAGAAACAAGGAGTTATCTCAATGTTTTGCATTTCTTGAGACTTACCTTGTGTCCTATGATGTGAGAGATTTTTCGAGAAGATTCCATATGAGAAAACAGTGTATTCCCTATCAGTTAGGTGCAATGTTCTGTATATATCTTTTGAGTCAAGTTCATCCTTAGTATATTTTAGCTCTGAATTTTGTTTACTTGTTTTTAGTTTTTCAAACTAAAAGCAATTGGAAAATGGAAGTGATAGATTATTATTGTGTCAGAATGTATAAAGCCTTTTGCCTTTTAATGTTTGTTTTATAAATTTCTGGACCCAATACTTTGTGCATAAATGTTCAGAATAGTTATATTTCCTGGATTCATTATTTCTTTTACTAATATGGGGTATTTATGATATATAAATATCCAGGATTCTTCTCTAAAAGGATTACAAGACCATGATGATTCTACATTCTTAGCTTCCTAGTGTGGTTATTTCTGGTGTTTGGTTGCAAAATGGTCATGATTCATGTTCCTGGGCTGCAGCTTTCTCATGTCCATTACTTGTTCTTACTGGGGTCCCCCACTCAACCCAGGTCTGGATTCTCTATGACACCTGACCTCCATGTTGTGAGCAGGTTATCCTGTGCTGATTTCCTGGTGGGATGATCTTAAGATAACCCAAGTGGTGATTTCGGTGTCATCCTTTGCTCACATAGAATTGTGTAGATAAAATCTTTCTGAAATAGTGTTGAATTCAATGGGAGACATAGACCTCTAAGAGAGACTGGATCCTGTCTATTCAGAATGTTTTCTCCTGGTCTGATACCCAGGAGTACAAGAGTCAAATGCCACAATCAGTGCAGAAACACTTCCTTGTTCAGATGGTCCACAGAGTGAGATCCAAAAGATAGAGTGAGGCACAGCTCAGATTCATGAGACCACTACTGTGCCAAACTGCAATATGCAATCCATGAGAAATACAATCTTTTCAGTAATGGTCATGCAACATGTTCCCATATTTATGAGTTTTGAATTATAATTTGATTTACGTATTTAATGACCGCTGATGTTAAGCAAATTTTTTATCTTCTACCTTTGGTTCTTTCATAATGTGTAATTAGTTCCTTTGGACTCTAGTCATCCTCAGTGCTATAGAGTGCTAGATCTGGTATGTCACTTTACCTGTGTGGGTGTCCATCTATGTCCCTACCACCACCCACGCCTCTATATCTACCTCATGTGGTTAGTTGTTTGCCTCCCAATAAGAGATGATGAGATGGGGAATTTCTCTTTCTGTATATCAATATTGTCCTACAGTTCCCATAGATGGTGACTCAAATGACCTCCTTTATGAATGTTATGGCTGTATATTTTTGTCTGCATACCTCAATTTTATTTAAAAATATTTACGTTTATTTCTGTAAATTAATGTTTAAACATATTTTAATAGCTATGTAGAAATATTCTTTATAACTATTTATGATTAACATCACACATATTAGAACCCAAGTTTGATTCTAGTATTTAAAATATCAAGATAAATAAAATATAAATACTACTGAAAAGTATTCTTTGATCTATAATCAAAACACAAAAGAATTTGGAAGAAAGGGAAGGGATGAGAAAGAGGAATGAGAATCAAAGTAACTAAAATCCTTTACACGTACTTATAAAACTGCCCAGTAAATATCTGAAAATTGAAGGAAAAAATTAATTTATTGGCAGAAAAATGTAAGTTCAGGTCATCTATGACTTTGAGGTGCTCACCTGTATAAAAAGAGGCAGGTCAGATGTTAAATGAATTGCCAGCAGCAATTTTAAGTCAGCATAGGATTGCAAAGTTTCTAACACGTATTTGGCCGAGGGAACTTATATTCAGCATTGAATAATCGATGTTCTGTGAAGACACATCTCTCTTATATTAGTCCATTGGGATTTCCCTAGTGCAAGGTCCCATCCCAGTCATGGTTCCTCAATTTATCCAAAACCAAGTGCTCCATAGAAGCAGCCTGAACCCCATGGAGATGGGCTGTGGGAGGTGATGGTGTGTCCCTGCAGGTCTGTGCTCTGTGACAGGCTTGCACTGCAGGCAGGGTATTGGGAATGGAAAGGCTGTGAATATTGTGTTAAGGATTAGTTCTAAAATTCCAAACTCTCAATTCTACCATTAACATGAACTGAGACTTCATATAAATTATGTGAAATGAATATGAGAGAGAAAATCATCTGTCCTACAGGAATTATATTTAGAAAATTTTTTTCAGATTTTTTCATACATTTTTCTCTTGTTGAAATAGATGTTTTTCTTACAATATATTCTGATTACAGTTTCCCCTTCCCCTACTCCTCCTAGTTCTTCCAACCTCTCCTCTCACCCAGAGACACACCCTCCCATCTTTCATTAGAAATCAAACAAGCTCCTAAGGATTAATAATAAAAGTACATAAGATAAATTTAAAAAATGAAGAAATGAGAACAGGACAAAACAACCAGACTAGAAAAGGAGCCCAAGAAACAAATAGGGATGCAGAGACACAGACAGTCACACAATCAGGAATTCTATAAAAATGCAAAACTGGAGGCCATAATATATACACAAAGGATATGTACAGTAGAAAAAATGCAATGGCCTGACATTATAAGACCAAAAAAAAAAGAACCCACAAAAGATACCATTGGATTGATTTTGTGTTGGACACCTACTGCTGGGCATGGGGCTATCCTTGAGAATGGTCTGTTTCCCCAGTGAGACTCCCTCTGAGAAAACAAATTTTTAATTTGCAAGTGACTATCAGAATTTATACACAGTCAAATATATCTTCTCCACCGGGCGACGGTGATACATGCTTTTAATCTAAAGCACTTGGGAGGCAGAACCCCGTGGATCTCTGCGAGTCCAAGGCTAGTCTGGTCTAAGAGCAAGATCCAGAACAGCCAGAACTACACAGAGAAACCCTGTCTTAAAAAAATTCTCCAAAATATTGACCCAGTATTGGTGAAAGCATGTGTTCACATTATTACCAACATGGGGACATATGGGTCTTTATTATAAATTTAAAACTATTCACTCTTTGTGACTTGGAGACAGATTGACCAGGGAACTTCTGAATATAGTGAGAATTAATTCATAACAGGAGGATCCAGATCAGGACCTGAGAATCCACAGTAAAAGCACACAGGGAGGACACTGCTTAGACCACACTGTAAGCCATCCTTTAGCTCCTGATGAGGGGCTGGGATCTGAGTTTAGTGCACAGAGGTCAGAACTAGAATTTCTTTTTTTTTTTTTTTTAAGTAAATTTATTTTACAACATCATTTAGTTCAACATAATAGCCACAGATTCCCCTGTTCTCCCACTCTCGCCCCCCTCCCTCTCCCCCCATCCCACCCCCCATTCCCACCTCCTCCAGATCAAGGTCTCCCCCGAGGACTGGGATCGACCTGGTAGACTCAGTCCAGCCAGGACCAGTCCCCCCCTCCCAGACCGAGCCAAGTGTCCCTGCATATGTCCCAGGATTCAAACAGTCAACTCATGCAACAAGCCCAGGACCCGGCACCAACACACGGCTGCCTCCCAAACAGATCAAGCCAAATGACTGTCTCACCCGTTCAGGGGGCCTGATGCAGTTGGGGGCCCCTCAGCCTTTGGTTCATAGATCCTGTGCTTCCATTCGTTTGGCTATTTGTCCCTGTGCTTTATCCAACCCTGGCTTCAACAATTCTCGCTCATATAAACCCTCTTCTTTCTCACTAATTAGACTCCCAGTGCTCCACCAGGGGCCCAGCCATGGATGTCTGCATCCAGATTCCTCAGACCTTCCTTGGATGGGGTTTATGGCACAACTAACAGGGTGTCTGGCCATCCCATCGCCGGAGTAGGTCAGTTCCTGCCGTCTCTCGTCCATTGCCAGCAGTCTTTTCTGGCAGTATCTTTGTGGATCTCCGTGGGCCTCCCTAGCTCTCTGCTTCCTCCCCTTCTCATGTGGTCTTCATTTACCATGGTCTCCTATTCGTTGTTCTCCCTCTCTTTTCTTGATCCAGCTAGGATCTCCCACTCTCTTTCCCTCAACCGTCGCTCTTCATTGTTCCCACTCATGACCAGGCTGTTCATGTAGATCTCATCCATTTCTCCATGTCTTTTTTGGGGTCCCGTTTTCCAGGTAGCCTCACTGGTGATGTGAGTAGCAGTTCAGTCATCCTTGTTCCACATCTAGTATCTTCCTATGAGTGGGTACATACCATATTTGTCTTTCTGAGTCTGGGTCACCTCACTCAGGATGATTTTTTCTAGATCCATCCATTTGTCTGCAAACCGTATGATGTCATTGTTTTTCTCTGCTGAGTAGTATTCCATTGTGTATATGTGCCACAATTTATTTATCCATTCTTCAGTTGAAGGGCATCTAGGTTGTTTCCAGGTTTTGGCTATTACAAACAATGCTGATATGAACATAGCTGAGCAAGTGCTCTTGTGGTATGATTGAGCATTTCTTGGGTATATGCCCAAAAGTGGTATAGCTGGATCTTGGGGGAGATTGATTCCCAATTTTCTAAGAAAGCGCCATATTGATTTCCAAAGTGGTTGTACAAGCTTGCATTCCCACCAGCAGTGGAGGAGAGTTCCTCTAGCTCCACAACCTCTCCAGCATAATGTGTCTTCAGTGTTTTTGATCTTGGCCATTCTGACAGGCGTAAGGTGGTATCTCAGAGTTGTTTTGATTTGCATTTCCCTGATGATTAGGGATGTTGAGCAGTTCCTTAAAAGTCTTTCAGCCATTTGGGTTTCCTCTGTTGAGAATTCTCTGTTTAATTCTAAAGCCCATTTCTCAATTGGACTGTTGGTCATTTTGATGTCTAATTTCTTGAGTTCCTTATATATTCTGGATATCAGTCCTCTGTCACCTGTGGGGTTGGTGAAGATCTTTTCCCATTCAGTAGGCTGTCGCTTTGCCTTGTTGACCGTATCCTTTGCTCTACAAAAGCTTCTCAGTTTCAGGAGGTCCCATTGATTGATTGTTTGTCTCAGTGTCTGCGCTACTGGTGTTATATTTAGGAAGTGATCTCCTATGCCAATGCGTTCAAGATTACTTCCTACTTTCTCTTCTAGCAGGTTTAGAGTAGCTGGATTTATGTTGAGGTCTTTGATCCACTTGGACTTAAGTTTTGTGCACGGTGACAGATATGGATCTATTTGCAGCCTTCTACACGTTGATATCCAGTTATGCCAGCACCATTTGTTGAAGATGCTTTCTTTTTTCCATTGTACACTTTTGGCTTCTTTGTCAAAAATTATATGTCCATAGGTGTGTGGGTTAATGTCAGGGTCTTCAATTCGATTCCATTGGTCCACATGTCGGTTTTTATGCCAATACCAAGCTGTTTTTATTACTGTAGCTCTATAGTAGAGCTTGAAGTTAGGGATTGTGATGCCTCCAGAAGTTGTTTTATTGTACAGGTTTCTTTTAGCTATTCTGGGTTTTTTGTTTTTCCATATGAAGTTGACTATTATTCTTTCCAGGTCTGTGAAGAATTGTGTTGGTATTTTGATGGGGATTGCATTGAATCTGTATATTGCTTTTGGTAAGATTGCCATTTTTACTATGTTAACCCTGCCTATCCATGAGCATGGGAGATCTTTCCATTTTCTGACATCTTCTTCAATTCCTTTTTTCAGGGACTTAAAGTTCTTGTCATATAGGTCCTTCACTTGCTTGGTTAGTGTTACCCCAAGGTATTTTATGTCATTTTTGGCTATTGTAAAGGGTGATGTATCTCTAATTGCCTTCTCATCTTCTTTGTCCATTGTATATAGGAAGGCTACTGATTTTTTTGAGTTGATCTTGTATCCTGCTATGTTGCTGAAGGTGTTTATAAGCTTTATCAATTACTGGGTGGAATCTTTGGGGTCACTCAAGTATACTATCATGTCATCTGCAAATAGGGAAAGCTTGACTTCTTCCTTTCCAATTTGTATCCCCTTAATCTCCTTATGTTGTCTTATTGCTCTGGCTAGAACTTCAAGTACTATATTGAATAAGTATGGGGAGAGTGGACAGCCTTGCCTCGTTCCTGATTTTAGTGGAATTGCTTTGAGTTTCTCTCCATTTAATTTGATGTTGGCTGTTGGTTTGCTATATATTGCCTTTATTATGTTTAGGTATGTTCCCCGTATTCCTGATCGCTCCAAGACTTTTATCATGAAGGGGTGCTGGATTTTGTCAAATGCCTTTTCTGCATCTAGTGAGATGATCATTAGAATTTCTAATTGAACAGAAAAACAGAAGAGACAATGATGAAATGCAGTAATGGAAAGAATTTGATTACAAATTCAATTCTATCACTTCTTAGCCTTATATGTACAGTCCTCAAGAAGAAGAGAGGGGGTTGGACAACTCAGAGCTTACGTGAGACTGAGCCTGGCCCCCTTCCACTTGGCTCCCTCTGAATTTCTTTTTTTTCTTTTTTTTTTTTCTTTTTTCTTTTTTGGTTTTTTCAAGACAGGGTTTCCCTGTGTAGCTTTGCGCCTTTCCTGGATCTGTAGACCAGGCTGGCCTTGAACTCATAGAGATCCACCTGACTCTGCCTCCCAAGTGCTGGGATTAAAGGCATTCGCCACCGCTGTCCGGCTTCCCTCTGAATTTCTAACACTGTTCTAATCCAGGGTCTGCAGTAACCTTAGAATGAGGGAGAAGTCTATCTGAGGTTCCTGAGTTTCCCCAGCAGCTGATCTTGGTGGCCACAGAGAATCACTCTTGCTCTCATAGATACTTTCTGTATTTTGTTCAAGGGAGAGACAAGGTGACATATTGTTTTTAAAAAGTCACTCAAAAAAAGGACTTTTTATTTTTTTCTTTTTAGACCAATTTCTACACTATATAATTATAAAGAAGATCACAAAACAAAAACAAAAACAAAAAAAAAAAAAACAATCAGGTTGAGTGGGTGCCCAGATAACACAGAAAAGTATCAAGTATGTCTGCACCTGGGCTTTATGTGTGCTGAGCGCCCCCTGCTGGTCATGGGTACATGGCGTGGAGGTTTCTGTCTGGGTTCCTAGTGAAGACTCCACACTGTGTCAATGGAACAGTAATACGTGGCTGTGTCCTCAGTTTTAAGACTGTTCATTTGCAGGTAGGCTATGCTTTTGGAATTATCTCTGGAGATGGTGAATCTGTCTTTCACTGAATCAGCATAGTTTGTTGCATAATTATTACTTTTACTTCTTATGCGACCAACCCATTCAAGACCCTTCCCTGGAGCCTGGCGGATCCAGTGTATTGCATAGTTAGTGAAGGTGAATCCAGAAGTTGCACAGGAGAGTTTCAATGACCCCTGAGGCTGCACCAATCCTCCACCAGACTCAACCAGCTGCACCTCACAATGGACACCTGCAAACAGAAAGAATCCTGATCAAGAAACTGTCACACCTGTCTACTGTCTCTCTCACTCATGTCTACTCATACACTCAGTGTCCCTTGTTATCTACCTTTTAAAAGAACAACAAAGAAAACCCAGTGCAGCCCCAATCCCATGTTGAAAGTTCTGTTTTCAGTGCTGATCACCAAATGGGAAGAGAGGGCTAGAGTCCTCTGCCTGAACTGCAGGGTCAGGGCAGGGCTGCTTTTCATGAGCAGAAGAAGGCCATATTTGCATATATTCCTGCATATGTTATGGTCTGATGTGGGAGCCTTTGGGGCAGCAGTTAATGATGCAAATGTCTGAGAGAAAATTAAGTAGCAAAGTGAGCATGGCTTCATTAAAATGTCATTCATTTTGTATTTGTCATAAAACTCCAACAGCTTCAATGTATTTTTGTGTTCTTGTTCCACACTTACTATTTATTGTCTTACCTACCAGATATTTTACAATAAATTCATAGGAAGTTTTGAATTAAAAATCACAGGTTTATAATTTCAGGGGATTTATATAAAATTTAATGAATAGAGAAACAATGTAATAAATTAATAAAACAAAACTGAACTGAGGACATAGCACAGCACAGTTGGAGAGTGTAACACTCACAATGTCCCAACATTTATCCTCATTATTGAAAAGATATAATATATATTAAATAACCATTGATACTACCAGAGATTATTGTTTAAGAAAATAATAAAAACACATAACAAACATTTGTTCATATATATTGTAATCTTATGTTTGGGTGTGTTAGTCAACAACCTTGGGAGTCATGTCATTATCATTTTAATTTCCCCAAACTAAGTATGTTTCTTGTCTGTGGTTACCACAAGAAGGAGAGGAGTCTGTTGCTGGGTCTGTAGTGCCATGGATTCTTGTCCTCCCATCTCCCTAATTCACATGAGAATGTAGGACTTCCTTCCTGGCTGTGGGATCAGTCTCAAGAAGAGGACCCATGGAATAGCCACCCCAGTATTAGAAAGGAAAATTGGGTCCTAATTGTTCAATGGAGTAATTAATTCTACTATTAGAGAAAGTGGGTTTGCTATTGCTAAGAGGATTTGTGGACTGTGATATTATTGTTTATGTGGCGTTCCCAGGTAAAGAGACCTCATTAAAGCCACTAAATGCAGTGAATTAATGATCTTAAGTCATTTCTGCTTTGGTCCTTAGATGATCAAATCATTTATGTTATGGGGTTCATATATTTAACAGAATTTTATGTGGGCAACTGAGAGGAGGAAACTCTGGATAGATGTAGCAATCTCTCTTGCTTTCTCTTGTTGACACCTGTATCTTGGAAACCTGAATGGCTCAGGTGCCAGCATCACCCGCTGACCTACATTCCTCTTGCATCAGGTTGATCTTGTCCGTATTTGCTCCAGAACCAGAGTCCAGCTGATGTGTAGGACTCACCTAGGTGTACAGTGTGGATATGGACTTCTGCTGCATGCTTCTCTTGAGCTCTGTGCTCCTTGCACATGTAGATGTTGTCATCTCAGTGGCTTTCTTCTCATAAGACCAGCTGAACAATACTCTAGAAGTAATTCTGATAGGTGTGTAACAGACTGGAATGGAAGTATGTGCACATAAAAATGAACACAGATGTTTGCATTGGCCTCATATTTCTTAGGAATTGAAAGCATTTAAATATATAAATTCAATAACCCCAGGAATGACCTCATAAAAGAAAACGATCAATTTTATTTCAGCTAGTTTAGAAGTGGTAAGAGCAAAACATCAGGGAAATTTTTAGTTGATGTTTCCCCAGCATGATTTCAAGGTTCTGGTGCCTAGTGTTCTATAGAGAGAGACTTGTTCTTAGCCAAGACAGCTGATGATGCAGGGGTGTGTTTTTTATCATGATAACATGAATCAATTGAGGCTCTAGATGTAGAACTAAGTGCAGACAAATCCTTGGCTAGAAATTTGTTTACTGAATGTCTTTCAGCTGCAACAAAACTAAAAAAATTATTAGCCTCATAGACTTGAATTTATTTTGTTTTATTTTCTATTTTTTATTAATTTTGTCATAAAATGTATTTTGATCATATTACCCAAATACTTTCCACATATATCACCTTGTGTTTGTTTTCTCTCTCTTTCTTCTCTCTCTCTCTCTCTCTCTCTCTCTCTCTCTCTCTCTCTCTCTCTCTCCCTCTCTCTCTGTGTGCTTTCCCTCCCTTCCTCCATTCTGGTACTTATCTATTTTTCTTCCTTGTCACTGTTCCTTGTCTAGATTCTATGTCTCTGAGGATGGTGATTCAGACCTTAAGAAGAAACCCTTCCCAGACTTAGTACCTGGTAATTGGTCCAGTCTTCTGGGTGGCTCTGTAAGGAGGCTTCTGCATAAAGACATGATGGCAGGAGCAGGAAGCTGAGAGCTCACCTCTTCAAAGGCAAACACAAAGCAGAGAGCAAATCAGTGGAGTGGTTTATGTCTGGGCTCACACGGAAGTCCCCTCACTGTGCCACTAGCTCAGTAATACACAGCAGTGTCTTCAGATCTCAAATGTTCAAAGGAGATAGAAAGCATTGTTGGAATTGTCTCTGGAGCCGGTGAGAGTGGCCCTTCACAGAGCCTGCGTGGTTCTCGCTGTTACCATCAGTAACCACTGAAACACACTCTTGCTACTTCCCTGGAGTCTGGCAGACACAGATTATCCAGGAGCTACTAAAAGTGAATGCAAAGGATGAACAAGAGTGCAGGAAACCCCAGGCTGCACCAAGCCCACCTAAGACCCCACTTTCTGAACTTTATATTGGACGCCTGCAAACACAGAGAAACCTGATCAGGAAGCTAGCTGTCACATGTGTTCACACTCATTATCAGTCATGTCTACTCATGCACTCAGCATATCTTACTCTCCACAAATTAACCATTAAAACACAGACAAGGAAAACTCAGCTGATCCCCAACTCCATGGTGAGTGGTCTGTGTTCATTGATGATCACTGGATGGGAAAACCTGGGAATTCCAGAGCTGCAGGTTCAGGGCTGGACTGGTGTTCATGAGCTGAGGAAGAACCATCTGGGAATTCTGGAGTAGAAGCTTAAAGGAGCAGGTCTACTGCAGATAACAGACCTGAAATAAAAGAACTGGCAGCAACAATTGTGTTAAACTATCATGTGTTTATGAATTTTACCCATAAAACTTTTCTTCTTGCCTTTTCTGCCTCACAAAAAAATAAAATATTTACATGTGCCAGATGAAAATCGAAAATTTAGTGAATGTTGAATTCATATCTCCAAATTAATAAATTGATTTGGAGATATAGCTTGGTAGTCTAACATACATAGAGCCCTGGTTTAAATCCAGAAGACTGAAGAAAAGTAATTAAATAAATTCAGTTTGATTAATAATATAAACAATTGGAAAACCTCTGCTTGCATATATTTTTGGATGATTGAGTGTAGGGTATGTTTGTTGAAACATCCTTAGGAATCAAGTCACTATTTACTGTCTTCTACATAGGCACAGGTCCTATGTCTGTAATCATCACTGGATGGAGAGGAGTCTGCAGCTTGGACTCTGGGGAGACCTTGCTCTAATGTTTCCACTTTCTCATGTCCACCTGATGACATCACATTTCCATAGTGGCCATAGGATATGATTCAAGATTAAGAGAGTTGTAATAGTTCCCTCCACGAGAAAGGGCATCCTTTTCTAATTTTTCAGTTGAATACTTATGTTAAAGGAAATAACTGAATTTACCTGTTGTTACTTCTGCTTTGGGTCCTCCAGGAAAACAGTACAGCTCAGTAAGCAGTGGTCTTCTGATTTTGATTGACTGTGTAACATGTGGTTAAGTGAGGTGAAGAAACTTTGATGGATCCTGGAACCTGCCTTGCTGTCTGCTCTATGCATCTACTCCTCGTGTTCCTGCCCTGGCTGAGGTGTGAGCACCACTTATGACCTGCACAACTGCACAACTCCCAAAACAGGATTACTCTTGTGTTGGGACCTGCTTCTGATATGTCACTTTAGAGTAAGGCTCCCAGCTGAGGCCCATCCAGGTCTAAAATGTGGACACTGGACATCCTCTCCATGGCCTTCTTTGAGCTCTAGAGTCCTCTACACATGTACATGAGTCCAGAAAAGTGAGTTCCCAACACAGTTATTGTTGGAGACCATAAATGTAAATCTATATATAGTGTGAGACAATGTTTACTCTCTTTGATATGTATAGATTGACATGAGAGTATGTACACATACAAACACACACCCAAACTTTACATGGAAGTTCATAGTTGCTTCTTCACACTTCTTAGAAATAGGATACATTGAAAATATTACATAAATATAGTACATGGGTGTAGATGTAACCAACCGTCTTATTAAATAAGAAACACAGAAACAATGTAAAAGAGAAAGCCAAGAGGTCAGAGCTCAGAGCTAAAATCTCACCCTTCCTCCTGCTGTGTCCCATCTTCCCAAAAGAGAGCTATATCCTGTCTGTTCATTTTTTTATAGTATTTTGTTCTGCCTTCTCATTGGTTGTAAACCCAAACACGTGACTGCCTCGTCACTGTCTGAATGTACAGCCCCCTAGGTCTTAAAGGCATATGTCTCCAATGCTGGCTGTATCCCTGAACACACAGAGATCTATGGAATTAAAGGCGTGTGCCACCACTGCCACACTCTTGCTATGGCTCTAATAGCTCTGACCCCCAGGCAACTTTATTTATTAACATACAATCAAAATCACATTTCAGTACAATTAGATTACCACCACATTTCCCTTCTTCTATTTTAATAAAAAGATAAAAAAGCAAAAGGTTATAACTAACAAAAGAAAAACTATATACAAAAGTACAATAACTATATACAATATATACAAATAATAAATACCTAAACAGGTATTTGACAAATCAGAGAAAATAATTCCATTATCTATCCTATTTTGGTAAATCCAAGAGGTATCTAATGCACTTTCTATCCTAATTAATTTTCAACTATAACTAACTAATCTTCAACCATAACTAACTAATCTTCAACTCCCTCAGAGACCCAAGAAGGGAATAACATTAGCTAACAAAAATAAAAACAGGAAGTGCATGCAAGAAATTTCCAAAGAACTTGTGAGTTGACAGAAGCAGTCAGCTGCCTGGGCAGTCACCTGAGGTTTCTCCACAGTGTTGGGGCATCATCTTCAGCCTATAGGCTTAGCATATCACACTCATTTGTGAAGTAGGATATACACAAGGTCAACAGTTCAACCTCAAATTTGGTGAGAGCAGTCCACGTACCAGAAACACCTGAATTCTACTAGTGTCCTCTCATGATTCAGGATTTTAAATTCTGGAAATTGTTGACAGTTTTTGAATTCAGCTGTCCATTCTTCTTGGCTGTGTATATATGGCTTCATCTCAACATCCCCTTCTTCTCCACATCCCTCTATTAAATGCCAGTCTACCTTCGAAAGGCATGAGCTTTCAGCTGCTGTTCCATTGCACAACAGAAGCCATTGGCCCTCTGCCTGTTAAGCTGCCTTCGAAGAAAAGGGCACCGTACATTTTCCGGATGCAAAGACCACTTCAGGGATGGGGCTATATTGTCCTGGCCTCAGAAGATGCCTTTTGATAAATCCATAACCACACTTGTTTAGGCAAGAATCAGTAGTCCTTTGTTTCGTGTTCTGTCTGTCCATTTTGTCCTGTTGATTCGAGGATATTTTGTTGTCCAGTGGCTAACTTTTGCCACAATGAAAGTTGACTCTATATGCAGTTTCTTCAATGCCCATATTTTCTCTGAAGTAGATTGGTACTGCCAGGAGCCGACATGTCTCAAAAAAGAAAAATTTTCTAAGTTATTAAAACATTTTAAATGCCATATTCTGTAGATCTCTGAAGGGTTTGAAGATGACCTGTCTAAAACATCTCTGCTCAATTTTAAAACATATCTAATATGTTTAAAGAACTGACTACAAGTTCTATTGTAATGTCTAAGTACTAACTTTCATTTCTTTATATCCTAATAGTTGGTAATAATAACATTCAAGGATCAGAAAATTGCATTACATTGTTAAATGAATGGTATAAATACAATTAGAAATATACATATAGCATTTTCTAACAATATCAATTTCAAATATGTTTACAATATAAAACAATCCAATCCAATGTAAAGTACTTAAAACTAGTAATTGTCTTTTTCTTTTCTTTCTTTCTTTCTTTTTTTTAATAAGAACCTTAAATCTAATCTCCTTTGCTTAGCCTTTTTCCCAACCCTTGACAATAACTTGTAACCAACCCCCCTAAATAATGAAAATTATCCCAGACCCAAAACCCATTAAAAAGACAAAAAAACACCCATCCCACACCACCTCTTTGGGAATGTGGGCGTCGTATTCTTAAAATTGCTTCCTGCTGGGTATGGGCAAAGTTTTCTTTATCCTGAAAGAAAAATTTTAGGTTAATTGTCAAATTCTAGGAAAGGTAACTATATCATTCATTATCCAGTCTGTGTATAATGCCAAAGTTTCAGGGTTTATCTCAAATCCTTATTCAAGTAGTCTTTGAGCCTGGATCATCTCAGCTAGTCATCTCAAAATTGCTCTGAGCACCTTGTAGTTCAAAGCTGATCTGTAGATGATGTTTGTCAGCTTAATGATATTATTATTGTCCACGTGGAATTGTTGTTGTTGTGGGGCCCCATCTTCTTCCTGGAGACTTCAGTTGATGTTAGGCCTGGCCGTGATTTCCTGCAGAAAACTGATAAGAGACTCGAACACAAAGACATATATATGCAGCTAGCCTTTTTTCTAGAATTAGTTAGTATTCTATATGACCATTCATATCTTAACAAAGTTTAGAATGTATATATACATATATATATATATATTAATCTTGTAAATTTTGATATAAAATTTATACTTTAAGAAAAGTTTAAAGAATCAGAATAGAATCAAAGTTTTGAGATTAGTAATAGAATAGTCCCTTAATTAATTTTGCTTTTGTCCTGTCCCATAGCAGAAGATGGCTCTTTTATTCTGGCATGATACAGGGAGTTTGCATTTTTCTTTTAACAACATGCTTGAATTTAAAGAAGGAGAGAGCCATTCTCCAACTCCAAAGTCAGCTTTAAATTTTAATTGAACTGGGACTATTAGAAGACCAATAGTGGTAAATCTTTAGAGAAAAGCAGAAACAAACATTTAGGAAGACATAAAATTTTTTTAGATAATATATACCCATACACCGCTTCACTCTGTTTCTTGGGATAGATGATTTGTCCCTTTTCTTCAGTTATCTCATTTGTCCAGTGTTCTTCAGATTCCTTAACCTTCATTTTCCTAAAAGACAAAAACAAAAACCTTTCCCCAAGACTAATTTTCAGGATGTTCCTTTTTGGCAAATTATTATCTGATTAAATGAAAAGGCATGTGTTATTGATACAAGTTAGTTTAAATTGGATGTTCATACTGTTTGATGAACTATCATCTCCTCTAATTAAGAGGTCTCTCTTGTTCAAATCGAACCTTTATCAATTTTGATGGTACCTACAGCTTATCTTCTCCTGTAGAAACAAAAGCAAAACCTCATCCCCAATGTAATACACACCCTGGTTTCCATTCTGAGGTCAGCACATCCTTAAAGTATATAGGCTGATTTAATTCTGTAGTTTTTTCTATTATCCAGTGTCTCTCTGCAGCTTTTGTTCCTTTCTCATTGGCATTCAGAAAATTCAAAGTTAGAAGAGCATTATGCAGTCTATTTCTGGGGGGTTTTGTTACCCATTTCTGTCTATTTAACATATCCTTTAGAGTTCTGTTTGATCTTTCTATAACTGTTTGACCTGTAGGATTATGTGGTATGCCTGTAATATGCTTTATATTGTAATAAGCAAAAAACTGTTTCATTTTAACCGAGACATATGATGGAGCATTGTCAGTTTTGATTTGTGCAGGTATACCCATGATGGCCATAACTTCTAGCAAATGAGTGATTACAGAATCAGCTTTTTCAGAACTCAAAGCAGTTGCCCATTGAAATCCTGAATAAGTATGGATGGTGTCGTGTACATATTTTAATTTTCCAAATTCTGCAAAGTGAAACACGTCCATCTGCCAGATTTCATTTCTCTGAGTACCCTTTGGGTTACATCCTGCTGGTAATGGCGTTTGATTGTAGAAGGAACAAGTAGGACATTTCTTTACTATTTCTTTGGCTTGTTGCCAGGTTATGGAAAAATCCTTTTTTTTAAACCTTTACTATTGACATGATGTTTTTTATGAAATTCTGAGGCCTCCAGCACATTTCCTATCAATAATTTATCAATCTCATCATTGCCTTGTGCTAGAGGGCCTGGCAGACCAGTATGGGATCGAATGTGAGTTATATATAAAGGATGATTCCTTTTCCTGATTGTATCTTGTAATTGAATAGTGAAGTTAATTCTGAAGCATCAGGGATAAATTCTGCAGTCTCAATATGTAATACCACTCTTTCAGCATACTGAGAGTCAGTTATTATGTTGAGAGGTTCTGAAAAATCCATTAATACCAACAGAATAGCATACAATTCTGATTTTTGAACTGAATTATACGGACTTTGAACCACTTTACTTAAATTTTCTGATTTGTAACCTGCCTTTCCTTTTTTGTTGGCATCTGTATAAAATGTACAAACTCTAGATATGGGTTTTTGCCATACAATTCGAGGCATGATCCAATCAGCTCTCTTGATAAGATCAATTCTATCGCTTTTGGGATATTTGCTGTTAATTTCTCCCAAAAAATTACTGCAAGCTCTTTGCCAAGGTTCACTTTATGTCCATAATTTTTCAATGTCTTCCTTAGTTAATGGTATGTCAATTTCTGCTGTGTCTATTCCTGCTAATTGACGAAGTCTCAATTTTCCTTTGCAAATCAAGTCAGAGATTTTTTTCCACATAAGTTTTTAATTTTTTATTTGGTTTATTTGGTAAAAATATCCATTCCAATATAATATCTTGCCTCTGCATTAATTTTCCAGTAGGAGAACACCTAGAAGGTAAAATAACCAAAATGCAATCCAGCTTTGGATCAATACGATCCACATGCCCTTCATGTCCTTTCTTTTCTACCAAGGCCAATTCTTTTTCAGCTTCAGGTGACAATTCTCTTGGACTATTTAAGTCCTTGTCACCTTCTAAGGTTTTGAACAAATTAGTCAGTTCATCATTTTTTACCCCAACAATAGTTCGTAGATGAGAAATATCTCCAAATAATCTTTGAAAGTCATTAAGAGTCTATAGTCTATCTCTCCTAATTTGTACCTTTTATGGTCTAATTTTTTGTAGCTCTATTTTATATCCTAAATAATTAATAGAATCTCCTCTTTGCATTTTTTCAGGAGCAATTTGTAATCCCCAGCAAGGCAAAATTTTCTTTACTTCTTCAAACATTCTTTCTAAAGTATCTGCATTTGAGTCAGCTAGTAAAATATCGTCCATATAATGATAAATTATAGATTTAGGAAATTTTTTACGTATCACTTCCAATGGCTGTTGTACAAAATATTGGCACAGAGTTGGGCTATTCATCATTCCCTGAGGGAGGACGCTCCATTGAAATCTTTTATCTGGTTGAGAATTATTATAAGTAGGCACTGTAAAAGCAAATCTTTCTCTGTCTTTTTCTTGTAAGGGTATTTAAAAGAACAGTCTTTTAAATCAATAACTATGAGAGGCCATCCTTTTGGTAACAGAGTAGGCAAAGGCATCCCAGAATGTAGAGAGCCCATTGGCTGAATTACTTTGTTAATTGCTCTAAGGTCTGTTACCATTCTCCATTTACCAGATTTCTTTTTAATAACAAATACAGGATAATTCCAAGGGCTGGTTGATTCTTCAATATGCTGAGCATTTAACTGTTCTTCTACCAGCTCTTCTAAAGCCTGGAGTTTCTCTGTTGTTAAAGACCATTGCTGGACCCATACAGGCTGTCTGTTAACCATTTTAAAGATAGAACTGTTGGTTTATTTGGAAGATCATCAGTTATTGTGCCCTGTTCTTGTATAATATGGATGGCTGGTGACCACTCATTAGAACAATATCTTCTAATATTTCTCTCAGTAACATGTGCTAGTTTATGATTTGTTTCTGAGATTGGAGGAATGTTAATCTGAGTATACCATTGTTGCAACAAGTCTCGACCCCACAGGTTCATAGTTATGTTAGCTACATATGGTTATAATTTTCCTCTCTGTCCTTCTGGACCTATACATTCGAGCCATCTTGCACTCTGTTTCACCTGAGATAATGTCCCAATTCCTAACAGTTGAACGTTTACCTCCTGAAGAGGCCAAGCTGGATGGCAAAATTCTGGTGCAATTATGGTAACGTCCACACCTGTGTCTACAAGACCAGACAACAAAACACCATTTATTTTTATCGTTAATTTTGGTCTTTGTTCATTAATAGAAGTTTGCCAAAGAATTTTCTTTATGTTTTCTCCTGAATTTTCTATTATCTCTGTTTCATCATCCTGACCAACATGATTTATTCCAATAGACATTTGGTTATTTAATTGCTCAGAGCAGGGATTTCCTCTATGGCTGCAGGAAAGGTTTGAACTGGATTTGCAATGGGGGCCTGCGTGAGGCCCCTTTGGGAGTTTCCTGGAGACTGAGGCAAAGGATTACCCTGTCTGTCCTTTGTTGATCTACATTTGTTGGTCCAGTGTTTTCCCTTACCACACCTTCTGCATACTCCAGAAGGAAGGGGCATTCTGTTGCCATTGTTCCTTGAAGAAACATTATTTCTAGGAATGACCTGTTTACAGCCCCTACTCAAATGTCCTTGCTTTCCACATCCAAAACATCTAACATTTCTCAAACCTTTTGAAATTGCTTCTCATACCCACATAGCATCATGCTCATCAGCTTCAACATTAACTTTGTCTCTAATCCAATCTTCCAAAGATGCAGATCTTGCCCTTAATGGCCTGATTATTCTTTTGCATGCTGCATTTGTATTCTCAAAGGCCAAAGATTCAATTATTGCCTTACTAGCTTCTGAATCCGAGACCATTCTCTTTACTGCTGAAGCCAGTCTTTGTAAAAAATCTGTAAAAGACTCTTTTGGGTCTTGCATCACCTTTGTAAATGACTCAGATTTTTTTCCTGGTTCCTCAACTCTGTCTCATGCATTCAAGGCTGCCGTTTGACATAAAATTAGAGTTTGGGCCACGACTTCCCTTCTGGACCAAAGCAAATCTCAATAGATACAAAACAATTAGAATAACCTCCTGTGTTCTATCAGACCACCATGGTTTAAAGTTAGATTTCAACAACAACAAAACTACAGAAAACCTACAATCTCATGGAAACTGAATAATGCTCAAATGAATCACCAATGGGTTATTTAAGAAATAAAGAAAGAAATTAAAGACTTCCTAGAGATCGATGAAATTGAAGACACCACATATCTAAACTTATGGGACACTATGAAAGCAGTGCTAAGAGGGAAATTCATAGCACTAAATACCCACATAAAGAAGTTGGAGAAATCTCACACTAGTGACTTAGCAGCACACCTGAAGGCTCTAGAACAAGAAGAAGCAAAGTCTCCCAGGAAGAATAGATGCCAGGAAATTATCAAAGTGAGAGGTGAAATTAATAAATTAGAAACTAAGAGAATAATACAAAAAATTAATGAAACAAAGAGTTGGTTCTTTGAGAAAATCAACAAGATAGACAAGCCCTTATCCAAACTAACCAAAAGACAGAGAGAGAGAATCCAAATCAACAAAATCAGAAATAAAAAGGGGGACATAACAACAGACATTGAGGAAATCCAGAGAATTATAAGGTCATATTTCAAAAACCTCTACTCCACAAAACTGGAAAACCTAAAAGAAATGGACATTTTTCTGGATAAGTACCACATACCTAAGTTAAATCAAGACCAGATAAACTATTTAAATAGCCCAATAACCCCTAAGGAAATAGAAACAGTCATTAAAAGTCTCCCAACCAAAAAAAGCCCAGGACCAGATGGTTTCAGTGCAGAATTCTACCAGATCTTCAAAGAAGAGTTAATTCCAATACTCTCTAAATTGTTCCACATAATAGAAACAGAAGGAACATTACCAAACTCCTTTTATGAGGCTACAATTACCCTGATTCCTAAACCAAACAAGGATGCAACAAAGAAAGAGAACTACAGACCGATCTCCCTCATGAACATTGATGCAAAAATACTCAATAAAATATTGGCAAACAGACTCCAATAACACATCAGAACAATTATCCACCATGATCAAGTAGGCTTCATCCCAGGGATGCAAGGGTGGTTCAAAATACGGAAGTCCATCAACGTAATACACCATATAAACAAACTCAAAGAAAAAAAACACATGATCATCTCACTAGATGCAGAAAAGGCATTTGTCAAATGATATTTTTCATTCAGCATAAGATTGAATATGTTCTAATAGAATATGAGTCTAGGCGATTCACACTTGACATTGCACATTGCTAATATGATACCATCCATATCAATCACACATCATTCCTCTTTCATGGTGAGGGAGCATAAACTATAGGAACATTTCAAATTAGTCATTGAGCTGGATAAAGGCACTTTACTTCAACATTAAACCCTGGCAGGCTCCAAGTCGTATGGATCTCCATATTTTTTTTTGTTCACCAATTTATCCACAGCCACATACTAATGAGGGTGACACCATGTATCCCGTGGACCATGGGAAATAATTTGGGTCAGTATAGATAGGTTCATGCTCTATAACAGTCTTTTGTGTTCAAGGTTGTAACCTGTTTTGCTTAGTTTTTTTTTTTCTTCTGAGATATTTGGGACAAACTGCAGTGCCCTGCACATGCTTAGCATGCACTATTCCTAAGTTACTTCTAGCCCTATCTTCTTAACTTCAAAATTGGCAGCCACTTTGTCCTGTGGCTGAGGTGCCAGTAGTGCATGGGGAACAGATTCCTGTTGACAGTCTCAGTCTGCCAAAAAAGGAAGATTCTTTGATGATAGAGAAGAGCTACACTTTTACATGGATATAAAGATTAGTATTAAAATGTGGGGAGTATTATCATCTTACATGAAATCACTTAATTTAAATTATTTATATTATGCAATTTGTATACGTGTATGTCTGTGTGTGTATGTTTTTTTAAGTAAACAAACATTGAGTTTTAATTGGTGTCCTCAGTCACCTTCAGTGTTTTTTGTCCCTCCCCCTTCATGCCTCTCTCCATAATTCCCACCTCTGCCCAATTAACAGATAAATTCTCTCTGTTTTCACAACCTCCCTCTCATAACCCTTGGGTTCTTGTACCCACTACTCTAGAACTCCTTCTCCCACAGGTCCCTACAAATATGGTCCTCTTTATTTTCTTTGATTTCCACAGTGACAGATATGTACAGAATAGTCTACACAAACACCAAAGGATATACATTATACTCAGCAGACCACAGAAGCATCTCTAAAATGGACCACATATTGGGACAAAAAGCAAATTTTAAAAAAAATTAAAAAGAAAAAACTTGAGGCCAGTCTGTGTATCTTATCTGACTACAATGCAATCAAGATTAAAATCTACAGCAAACAAATAGTAATCTCACAGTTTCATGGAGATTTAAAAAAATGATTACTGATCAATGGAGGAAAGAAGAAATCAATAAAGAAATTTTTTTCATTTCCTGGAGTTTAATGAAAATGAAAACACATCATAACAAAATTTCTGGGACTGATTGGAAGCAACAAAGGGAGATTGGAATTATCAAAGGGGGAATTTTTCTGGTTTTGTGTGTTTTGGTTGTTTTTTGTGTGTTTGGATGATATCCAGATGTGAGTCCTTGACAAAGGACCCAGGTCACTGCAAAAGGCAGAGGATGTGTAATTTTCTGTCTCCCCAAATCACACACACACACACACACACACACACACACACACACACACACACACTTCATCACAAGGGACTGGACAGGGCTTTACCATCCCCAGGGCTGTCCTGCTGCTGTCAGCATGAATTTCTGGGACCATCAAACAATGAAGAATTTCAGATGCATGGGTTGCTGTTGGCTCAGGCCCATCATATCAAGTCCATCTCATAGCATCCATTGCCCTCTTCAGAGATGCATGAGTAGAGGTCTATGACTGCTTGAGAGATATAAAATGCAAGTGTTTTATTTCCAATGCTGACTTATGCTCTGTTGCATTCAGTTTGGGTACTATATTGAGAAAGTTTTTGAATTATGCCCATTCCTTCACCAGTAGACAGCTGTTCTTCACTGCCTCGTTCTTACAGTCACTGATGGCTGCCTGTCAAAAGATACAGGGGTTGGGGGACTGAAAAGGGGACACCTTGCTCTTGAACCTGTAGGAGGCTCTTATCCAATGTGAGAGATAACATGCCTAGCAGTGAAGCTAATGTTCTAAGTCGTTGTTCTGGAACAAGTAACACAAACCTCATGAAGAGCTCAGTATTTACAGATACATGTCTGGTGTAACAGTATTTACATAAGAAATTCTCAAGAACTTTAATTTAAAAAATTTAATCAGGGTTCATAGGGGATCATCGAGACTTGATGCCATAATTAGGGACCCTATATGGGTCTGAGATAGGTCCTCTGCATATATGTGATGGATGTGTAGCTTAGAGTTCCTGTGAGATTTCTAATGGTGAGAGCATGGGCTGTCTCACTTTTGCCTGCTCTTGGGACCCTTTTCCTCCTACTAGGTTGCCTCATCCAGCCTTGATATGAGGATATGTGCCTAGTCTTATTGTATCTTATTAAGTGTCAGTTTGATATCCAAGGGAGGCCTGCTCTTTTCTGAAGAGAAATGGAGGAGTGGATCTGAGTGAGAGGGGTTGTGGTGGGGAGAGTCTGGGTGTAGATGGAGGAGAGATTCTGAGAGATGATAATAAAATGTGACAAAATAAAACATAAGTCAAAATAAAAACTATCACACTGAAGTTGGACAAGGTTAATCAACAAAAGGGAAAGGACCCTGGGAGAAGGCACAAGAATCAGAGCCCCACTTTTTTCACACTTTCAGGAAGCCCATAAAAACATTAAACTGAAGGCTGTAATATACATGCAGAAGACATTTTGCAGACCCTTGTAGGCCCTGTGCTTGCTGCTTCACTCTGTGAGTTCATGTGACCTGTGCTTGGTTTACTTAGAGTGTCTTGATCTCCTAGTGTCCTACATCTGCTCTGGCTCTTATACACTTTCTACCTCCTCTTCCTGAGAGATCCCTGAGCTCTGAGGGGTGGGGTTTTATGGAGGCATCCCATTTAATGCTGTGTGTTGCAAGGCTTAATTTTCTGTGGGTTTCTACTTTTGTTCCCATCTGCTGCATGAAGAAGATCCTCTGCTGATAACTGTATAAGGCACTGATCTATGAGTCATTTTACTGTTAATTAGGGTTTTTTTTTTTTTAAAAAAAAAAGCCATTGGTATTTGGTTTCTCCAAAGGTCTCTGGGGAGGCCACATTGCTGAAGACCACATGCACACAACTCATTGAACATAGATATATTAAGCTGGTTTCTACATAGGACCTTCACCCCAACATTCTTGTGTCTTTGCTAATGAAAGGTTCTTTACAGGCCACCAAAAGAGAAATATAAGTGCTAACCCAGCCACAAGTCATTAGATTTATAATAAGTCCTAACTGAAAAAATATGCTAGGGCAATGGTGGCACAAAGATTATGAAACTAGCCAACAAATACCTGATTTGACTTAAGAACTGCTCTACAAGCTGGAATCCATACACAACTCTTTATTATGTATTTATAATATAATTAAAATAGTATCATTTCACTGTTTTTTTCCATATATATCCTTCTGTCTTATTTGCTTTATATAAAATATTAAAATACAATTTTGATAAATTGAAAAAGATTAACAATGTTTTATGAATGTTGAATTTAGATATTAAATTGAATAAATAGAGGATGCAACATTGTATTGATAATTGCATAATTACTGCTATATGATAGCCAATACTGAGAAAAATGTGCTAGAGAAATGTAAATTCTATGCAGTATTATTCTTTTGTAAACACATTTTTAAATTCTTTAACATTCGTGTCTGTATTTATTTTGTTTGCCAAAGGCTGTGTAGCCCTCCCATCCATTGGGACAGTATTTTCAAAGGAATGAAAGAACCAAGTCTGTCACTACAAAAAGATGAAGAGAAATCTAGAGCCTCCACTCTGGGACCCTGTTTTTATGACCTTCTAGCTCTCCAGTCCTGTCTTAAACCCAGAACATGACTCTCTATACTGACTGAGGTTGAGACTCAGCACAAATAGCCTTGAAATTGCCTCTCCATGAGAAAAGATTATCAGGTCCTAGTTTTTCAGTTGAGGAAACCATTCTTCTGTGAAATAAACTGTCTTTAGGGTGACTGAGAGTCTCCAAACTGTGTCACTTCTATTTCTGTAGCCTTCACAGAACAATGACATAGATTCCAGGAACTAACTTCAATGATCTCTGCTAAATCTTGTATCCTTCAAGTGAAGTGTTCTGACATAGGACACGGTCTCCTGGGCTTATACATTGTTAACTGAGAGGAATAAACTCTGGGTAAAGTCAGGAAACATTCTAGCTGGCCCCTCTCTGCACCTGCTCCTCAGGCTCTGCACAACTAATTTATTTAGATGTTTCTCTTATCCTGACTCCTGGCAACAAATATTTAGCTATGTTACTGGTGACATTAACACAGAAATAGTAATTTTATTTGGTATAAATCATGCAGCATACCTATAGATAAATAATGGAGAATCTTTGCTGAAAGGAAAAGAACACACAAATAAAGCCCAAAGAAGATTTTCTTAACTCCTCACACCACACCTTAGCATTACACATTTTCACACGTGCATCATCTTTAAATCCATTTATGTCCCAACCTCATGTTATACTTTGAATAATTTAAACAGAGACAGGACATGTAAAGTGTGGCCAGGTAGGTAGATGTGAGATTTATACAACGAAGATAATACCTTCGATAATACCTTCTTCCTTTTTCCTTCTTTTTTCTGATTTTTTTTCATTGAATATATATATATATGGATTTTTTGAGACATGGTTTCTCTGTGCAGCTTTGCACCTTTCCTGGATCTCACTCTGTAGACCAGGCTGGCCTTGAACTCACAAATATCTGCTTGCCTCTGCCTCCCAAGTGCTGGTATTAAAGGAATTTTAATGCAGTATATTCTGATTACTGTTTCCCCTTCCCAATTCCTAGATTCTTCCCCAACTCCTCTCCCACCTAATTCTGCCTCATTGCTTTCTCTCTACATATCAAAAACCAGTCACCTAAAAATAATAATAAAATAGAAAAAGATTAAGTAAAAAAAATGGAATATGACAAGACAAACAAATAGTAGCACCAACAAAAAAATCCCACAAGAAACAGACACACATTCACACAGTGAGAAATCTCGTAAAAACACAAAGGTGGAAACCATAATATATACACAAACGACATGTAAGGAAGTGGAAAAGCCATAGAAAGCATTATGAGACAAAGAGCATCCATAAATGCCAGTGAGTCCATTTGTGTTGTCTGGGAGGGGGGGACTGGACCTGCCTGGACTGATCTCCACAATGGCTGTACACACTGAGTAGCTTTGCAGTATAAGGTGTTTGGGCACTTTGAACTGACTCTGCAGCATGTAATAGACAGTTCTTTGAATCAAGGCCATACAGACACTTGACAGATGCCTTCCCAGTACATTGATGAATCTTTTTCAATTTAGAGACCAGAATCAGAAGATTCCCTTGCCTTCTGATCAATCCCTACTTTCCTTTTGAAGGAAAAAGGAGGTGCTTTATTAAGACACTAGTATTTCAATCAGTATTTTAAATTCAACACAGCTTTGAATGTTCTCTAACATAGAATTGGCAAAGAGGAGTCATGCCCATATTCAGCATATGAGTTTAATCCACATTCAGCATGTGGTATTCATATTTCAAGAGGAAAGAATATCTGCTACAAGAACATGCAAAATTAATGATTTGCTTTATGGAGTATTCTTACTGAATTGAACTCTTCAAATTATCAAGTACCTGAGGCCTCTATGAAGCTTGTTATTAGTCCAGTTATCCAACACCAGACACTCTGTAGAACAAGGGTGACTTCAAGATATCCAGTGGACCATGAAGGATGATGGTGTATCACAGTAGGACAATGTTCTGTAATGCAAGAGACTGTAGGTCGGGGTGCTGGGACTGGAAAGGCAGTAAACTTGAGACCAGACAATCATGAATAATCTCAAACCTATTCCTAGTTAACATGTGTATATACTGGGTCACTAAATGAGTTTTATGAAAAGAAATTTTGGTCAACTTACAAGAATTACACTTATATGGCAGTGATTTATGATATGAATATCTCTTACATACTAAGAAACTGGAAGTTCTACTGGACAAAACAGCCAGAATTAAACATTCATTCAAGCTACTTAAGACTTAAAACTATGAGAGGAGTTTTGCTTTGGTTAGGTGTTGTTTATGTGGACTTTACTGATAAAATTCATATTATACTTTATTCAAAGCTACTCCAAAAAAAGTTCCATTCTCTTGGAACCTAAAGATGTTTTTCACCATGCATTACCATGGTTTTCCCTTCTTTAGTGTTTTATTACAGAAGAAACATGTAAATGGAGGGGGTCATTGGACCTCAATCAGCATCATTTTATTTATAGAGGAGGAGGCAGAAAAGTGGATACTCAGAACAATTATTTCTGAGCAGGTCTCCAGGACAATCATTTCTGTTATCTCAGTCCCAGGGCAGCTTCCTGCTCCCTCAGGGTTTCTGACACACTCAGGATGTGGGCTGCAACACTGTGTCTTGCACAGTAATAGACCGCAGAGTCCTCAGAGGTCAGGCTGCTGAGCTCCATGTAGGCTGTGCTGGAGGATTTATCAACAGTCAGTGTGGCCTTGTTCTGGAACTTCTGAGCATATTTAGTTTCACCATCACTAGGATCAATCCATCCGATCCACTCCAGGCCTTGACCAGACCTCTGCTTCACCCAGTGCATAAAGTAGTTAGTGAAGGTGTAGCCTGAAGCCTTGCAGGACAACTTCACTGAGGAACCAGGTTTCTTCAGCTCAGGACCAGACTGCTGCAGCTGTACCTGGCAGTGGACACCTGTGGAGAGAAAGGAAGAATGGATGTCATTGTCACCTCAGTCCCTGTTCCTTCTTCAGATTTGGAACTGGAAAGCTCCTTACCTGTAGTGACTGACAGGAGGAAGAGAATGATCCAGCTCCATCCCATGGTGAGGACCTGTGTGCTCAGTGACTGTGGAGAGGACACTGATCATATGTTGTTCGGGGTGTGGACATCCCTGTATTTACCACAATAGATTCACATGATTTTCATATTCATGAGGCAAGGTACATCTTACATAAAGACCAAGTCCAGCTTGAGAAGAAAGATGTAGAGGACCTTGGGTCAGGCAGCAGGATTCTAAAATCCAAGTCCTAAAACTGTCTGAGGGAATGCATTCCATACTAATTCCCCAAGCCCTGTGGAGACATTGTGGATGTAACATTATACCTAAACTCCAATTCACAGATTTACTTCAGCTGGAGACGGTATCTCCTCATGATGATAAAGTTTATTTACAGGTGGTAGTTGTGATAAGGATTTCAAAACTCCTAATTCATTGGAAGTTGCAGTCTTCTTTCATATACATGCAGTTAGTAAATGCTTTTCCAGCAGGTTGTATACTAAAAACCTTACCTAAAAGACCAAACGTGAAAATGTTTCAGAAATGGTTGCAAACAAATATTATTGCAGCATTATCTATAATAGGTAAATTATAGAAACAAACTATATGTCATTCAACCAATGGTTGCATCAAGAATACATGATCTATATACAATAGAACAAAATTTATTCATGAGTAAAGTATAAGAAACTTCCATCACTTTTAGGAAAATGAATGCAATTGGTGATAACATTATTAAGGAAGTTAAGGACCAGCTCAGAAACAGATATTGTATAAGAGTTTGATTTGTAGTCCTTAGATATTGCATAGTTAGAAATGTTTATGGATGTACATATGTAATGATGCATAACTCAAAGTATCTAGTGGAATAAGTGGCAAATGGGAATAGTAGGAGTAAGAAAATGGTAGGTTGAGATTACAGGATAAATAAATATAGTGTACATTATACATCTGTATGAAAATTTTAAACATATGAAATATTGTTATTTCAGGATAATGTTTCTGTTCATTCCTTGCAAGTTTCATCCATGAATGCAATGTATTTTGATCATATTCAATCTTCCTCTCTTTATGACCTCTCAAAGTAACAAGTGCCTCTCCTAACAAGTGTATTTTGTTATACTAATGAATAACTCACTAAGTCTAATAAATGCTATCCATATGGATATGGTGGAGGTCACCCACTAGCTCATAAGTAACCTCCAAGTGGCCACACTCCTAAAAAGTGGTTCTAACTTCCTAAGCAGTCCTCCAATCCCAACGTCTCCTCAGCTTGGAATGGTCCATGGGGAGTTCCTCCCCCACCTGTGCTGTAATCTTTAACATACATTTTGTTTAGTAGTGGGGCCAAGACACACGTGTGGCAAGGCCTGTGAGAAACTGAAGACAAGGTGTTCAGTTCTTTTCTCCTAAGATGTAGCTCTTAGAAACTAATAATTGTTAAGTTTGACAAGAGGCACTGTTAACAGCTTAGCCTTTTCCCAGACTTTCATGCTGTAATTTTGACTGGTTTGATTTTGTGCTGGTCTTGTGCAAGTAATTACAGCTGCTAAGAGTTCATTTGTGCAATGAGAACATGTCAATAACTGTGGATAGAATTTCATGTCTTTCAACCTCACTCTCTTACCCTTACATTTTTTTTTTTCATTTCCCCATTTTGTGATGGTTGTTGAGCTTTGGGTGAGAGGTTGATATAGATAACTCCTCTGTGGCTGAGTATCCATTTATTCATTCTCAGCCCTTTTACCAGCCATGAATGTCTGCATTGATCATTACACATCACACAGAAGCTTGTGTGTTCAAGGCTGAGAGCAGCACCAATCAATTGGCTATAAAGATACGTATTATAAGGCTGTTTGACAATTTGACCACTAGCAATACAACTAGGGTCTACTAGGGTTACGTCAGCCCTTGCCATGGGCTGTTGAGCATGCTTACATGGGGTGAATTCTTTCCTATGGAGCAGACCACAAATACAATTAGAAAGCAGTTGGTCACCACATAACAGTCAGGCACTAGTGAGTACATCCCACCAGAAGGTTTTCTCCTGTCTCCCCCAGCCCTGCTGTCCTGCAGCCACTTATAAAATAATTAGTCAGAGGCTTAATATTATTTACAAACTGTATGGCCTATGGCAGGCCTCTTACTAGATAGCTCTTTTAACTTAAATTAACTCATTTCTATTAATCTATGTTTTGCCACGTGTTCCATGGCTTTACCAGTCTGCTGGAATGTTGCTCCTTTGACGGAAGGCTGGCATCTCTCCAGATTCAGACTTTCTCTTTCCTGTCTCTCCCCTTTTATTTCCTGCCTGCCTCAAAGGTGCCTTGCCATAGACCAAAGCAGCTTATTTATTAACAATGGAAACAACATATATTCATAGCATACAGAAAGACATCCCCCAGCAAGTACATCCTGCCTGGAAGTATGATATTGTAGATGGCAAGGCATGGTACTGTGGAAGATCACTGATGCTTTTTCTCTCACCGTAGGCTACATAGCACCTTCCTGTGCTAGGAAATCCAGCCAGGAGAGGAAAATTTCTGTTCACTTCAAGATTTGTTTCTCCATATTCTCAAGCCAAAGTCCTTATCTATCAAGAAAATGCAGATCAAAACAACTTAAGTTTTGATTTTTACCCCAAATAGAGTAACCAAAATCAAGAAAACAAATACAGGCATGGATATGGAGAAAGGGTAACCTTTATTCACTTTTGGTGGGAGTGTAAAACAGCATAGTTACTTTGGAAATTATTTTGGAGATTTCTTCAAAAACAAGAAATAGAACTGCGATATATCCCAGCTATATCCCTCACAAGCTTACACTCAAATAATTCTACATATTATTACAGAGACACTTGCACATCCATGTTCATTGCTGCTGTATTCACAACAGATGAGAAATTGAATCAATATAGATGTCCAACAACAAACACATAGATAAAGAAAATGTGAGACATATAGACCATGGAATACTACTCAATGGCAAAACTATAATAAAGGAATCTACAGGTAAGTGGATGGAATTAGAAAAAATCTGAAATTGGAAAAAAATATGCTGAATGAGGTCACCCAAACACAAAAAGACAAATGCTTCATGTGCTATCTCATATGTAGTTCCAAGATTGGAATGTTTAATTTCTAAAACCAGAGAGACTAGGAAAGGTTCATTAGGGATTGAGATACTAAAGAATTAGATATGATGAAATACAGATAAAATGAAAATGTCAGGGACAGCTACTGGAGACACACAATTTCAAACATAAAGTGGTGATGGGAAATAGAGAAGTGATGATTTGGGGGTCTGATTAACAAAATTTAACAGTTATAATAAAAAGGCATTGAAATTTAAGATCTTGCAATGTAGGTAAAAATATAATTATGCACTATGTAGAATCAATTTGTTAGGACAAAAATGAAGGGGCAATGTACTAGGAGCAAAGAAAAGCAATGTATGCAACAGAAACACATACATTGCAAATTTATTTCTATAATAAAAAATCTGGAAATAATGAACAGTTCATAGCTGTCTAGTTTTACACTTGAGATATTCTTCTTATTGATGGAACAAATTTGTGTTCAGATTACTGTTTGTTTTATGGATATGCTGCTACAGTATTTTTGTCAAAAACAATAAAACTAATAAAAGTCTATGAAAAACTAGAGATGTCTAGACAAGACTTGTGGATTAGTTGTTAGTATTGTCTCAGTTGTCTGGTACTGACTATGTTCCATGGGTCTCAGTGGTCTGGTTCTTATTATGTTCTGATTATGTGAGATATCTGCTTACAGAGAGCTGAATAGAAAGTACATGTATGAGCTTTGCATTTTATTTTAACTTGTGAATCCTTGAACAGGGTTACCTGAATAGATGAACAGGAAGTGTTGGTCCCCAGAGACACAAGAGATTGAACATCTCAGTTCTGGGTACATAATATCTCCCTATGAGTTAATGGCGAGAGAGGCTCCAAACATGCTGAACAGTATGTGGTGATACCATTGTTCTTGGTTGCACAAAATAATTGCATAGATAAGCCATATTTTAGTAGAGAATTTAAGAACTTAATAAGTTGTGAGAGCCAGATGAGTAGGTGACTCCAAGGGAACAGTGTTTTCCAGACACAGTAGGGATGATGCACATAAGAATTCACGGAGTCTGTGACATCATGCAAAGAGCCTGCCCAGGTTAAGTCTTGGTCTCAACGTTCTTTTGCTTAAATCCATATTTTCTGATCTTGCATTTTTATGTTTATTTTCTTTTGTCTTGTGTGTGTTTCTTGTGATGTAAAAAATTCTCTCTTCTTTTCCTATTTGCTTTCTAAAGAGAGAAAAAAGGGGTGTGGAGTTGAATGTGTGGGGAGACGGGAAGGATCAGAAAGGAGATATGTCAGGGATATCATGATTAGAATATATTGAATGAAATGCATGTTTCTCAAAAAATAAAAATAAATACAACTGAAGAAAATAAACACTAAAATATAAGTCTCTGAAATACTTAATAATCTTTTCTGTGTTTGAACATGGAAATTTTTCATACATACATACAGCAGCTGCAGTTCACAAAAGAGGTTTTAAAAGGGAGTTCACAGAGGCTATGGAGTCCCCTCCACGCCTTACCTGTTGATTACTGGTTCCACTGTGCCCCCTGCAGGTCATAACCTCCCCTTCAGGTAAATTTATCTTGGCTTACACTGAAGTTCACTGTCTCTCTTGAGCAGTAACATCCCTGAAACCTCAGTGTTCACATAATTCAGGTGAAGGGGTAAAGGCCTCTTGTTTTTCTGGAGTTAATGACTGGATGTGTCAGAGATTGTTTTTAAGTTGTGTCTGTATTATTAGTAATGTCCTTTTGAATGCCAGAGTCTTCGCTAGATGCAGTTAGATCCAGTCCCAGCAGTACCCACTGGTAATGCAGTAACTATAGGGGATGACAGGGCCATTTATAGCTTCATCAGGCTACACCTGGGTCACAGTCCCTGAATCAGGTGACTACAATGTGTCTGTATCTCAGATGCAACAAATAACACATCCACATAAGAATTCCTGAGACAGTGAGATACAGGAGTCCACAGAAAGGGGAGGAAGCAGTGTGGTACTCATAGATCAGATAAGAATGCCAGAAAAATAGGTTTACAATTGAGAAAAAAAAAAACAGAAGAAGTCAAGCGAATTTGGACTATGAGTCAGTATGAATCCTGACTGTATATTTGGCTATATTTAAAGGAATAATGAAACTAACCCTAACCCTGAGGTCTATTTGACAAGTGTCCTCATGGGTGGAGGGTATGTGACCCTACACATTTGTATCTCACCATACCTACCTTTCCAAGTCCAGGATCATCTTATTCTTGGACAAGACAAGTGTTAGTAAAGGTTTTCAGGAGCTGAATGTTTTCAGAGATGAAGGATGGATTTGTAATGTTTCCAGGAATAAAAAAAGTCAATAATTTTTTGGAAGATTTTTGTGTGCATTTGCTCTTAAATGTCTGAAATATAAATACACAAATTAATACAAAAATACATGCTACAGAAAGTCAGGATATATGTATGTTTTACTTTAATGTACCTAATATAACGGTTTGGACTTGGCTGAAGCATGACATCTCTTCATTCATTGGTCAGAATTGACAAGGTGAACTGTGTACTGTCATTCCACAGTGCATGAGACTCTTCAGTATACAGGAACATCTATTCCTACAATACAGAATGCTGGATGATCTTATCTTGGATTTAAGATTCTGTTCTGACCTTGTTAATGGCTGTATTGTTATATTTTGTAGTTCACTATGGCGGGTTGCTGATGGATGATAATTAGTGGCAATGTGCAGGAGTGCTTGTGGGCTTAAGAAGAATAGATTTACATAGACATCCTCCTAAAATAATGATGCATATTCCTAAAAGTCTGGGCTCTTAGAGATTTGAGAGAAATGATGTGAGAATCTTCTCTTAGATTAAATTAATATGATAACCACAACATGTGATGAGCTGGTGCAATGCCTGTGAAACCGTGCAAGTTTCCATGAATACATGCATGCTTTGATTTCTAGCATTCTCCCATCCACACTTCCCTCTGTGGATTATATACCCTACACGTATTGAAGGGCTCCATTTCATTCATCATAAGTGCCTCAGCATTCCTCCCGATGTATTTGAGGCTTCTGAAGTCACTTTAAGGGCCTGAGTACAGTTTGTACTATTCCTAAGCCGCACTGCAGATAGGATTGTGTCTGGATCCTTGCCCAAATATCCTCACTGTCATTCTCTCACAGATTGATACACTATGGTGTCCTCAGTGGTCAGATATTGATGCCTCTGGAAGAACTATTTGGATGTCTCTGGCCATGTCTGAAGTGTCCATTCTGCATGTTACTGCTGGAAGAATTAACAGACATTATCTTGTTCCCATTCCTCTGGAACAATGTCATGCATATGCCTCTGGAATTACCAGTGAAGAAAGATCCAGATGGGACAAGTCAAGGAAAGTATTTATGATGCTTATTTGGACTTATGCCCATATAACCTTTTTCAAATGGATAGGAAATATGGTTACAAAATTAAATCAATGACATCAAAAAGAATCATAAAGTAAATATGAATCACCAGTTTGTAATTGTATGAGAAAAAGCTGTCATGCTGATGAGCATCCACAACAATCAAGTGGATTGATTTAAAGTTTTGTGGTTCTAAGAAAACGCTGCAGATGACAAGGACAGTGCTCATTGTCCAGAGACTATCCTCAAACAAGAAGACATTCTTTGTCTCTGGGAAGCATTAGAGTTGAAAAATAAACTAGATTTGGTCTAAAACTCAGATTCAGTGAGTGAAGAAGTATACAGACATTTCTCCAGTGAAGGTGAACACTTACAGAGATCACAGAGACCAAGTGTTCTTGAGAAAACTGCTGTGGATGATTGATTGATAAATAAAACACTGATTGGCCAGTATCCAGGCAGGAAGTATAGGTGGGACTAGCAGAGAGGAGAATTGGGAGAACAGGAAGGCAGAGTGGGAGGAGACACCAGCCTGCCGTCCACAGATCAGCACGTAAAGGCAGCAGGTAAAGCCACAGAACATGTGGCAACATATAGATTAACAGAAATAATAGGTTAATTTAAGATAGAAGAACTAGGTAAAAAGACGCCTGCCATGGCCACACAGTTTGTAGGCAATATAAGTCTCTATGTTTTTACTCAGTTGGGTCTGAGCAGATGTGGGACTGGAGGGTGAGAGAGATTTGTCCTGATCATGAGCCAGGCAGGACTGGAGAAAACTCCAGCTACAGAAGTCCTTATAGATTGAAAACTTTAATGTGGAAGATCGGAACCATAGTGTTGTAAGAAGCCTACCTGGAGTCTGCCTGAGGGCCTAGCAATAGGCACTGTCAGAGGTCCTGATCATGCCTAGCCAATGAGGGGTGACTGTACCCACCTGAGGATAATGGACAAAGCTGTTCATATCTTCTCCCCTATGAAGTTTGTTAGCCGGACATGCCACAATTCTTCCTCTGGCACCAAAAGGAGATGTGGGTTGCTTGAATTTTCTCCAGTCTGTCACATCACTTTGTTGCCACCATAAAAAAAACACTTCCTGCTCAATCAGACCAGACCTGTGGGGCCATATTTTCAATTCCTATCTCCTTAAATGCACACACCACACACACACACACACACACACACACACACACACACACACACACACACATTCAGCTACTGCTGCCAAGACTGCCTTCCTTCCCCTAGAAGAGGAGCAGCAGTGGATTCTGCTTTTTAAAAGTTGAAAAGCATAAAAATGTTTGTTGTTATTGTTGTTGTTGTTGTGGGTACCCTGGTAACATTGGGCTCCTTTAGAGTCTGTAAAGATGGTTTCTGAGTAGATAACAAAAAAAATTCTATCATTAAAGAAAAGAGTCCTCACTGGTAATGACATGCTCCATTGTTATTCTCCAATTTCTTCATGTACTCTATAATCATTATCAGCTTAGAAGTCTGAGGTCTCTTGCATGCAGTATAAGATGTCAGGGCTCTTCGAAGGAAATTCTACAGCAGATATAACAATAGTCCTTGAGGTAATGTTTTACAGCCGTGTTAACAGCTGCCAAGTTCAAAATTAATCTACATGGTGATCAATCCCCACTTGCAATTGGAGGAAGGGAGGAATTTACTTTGGCCACTCATTGGTATTTTCTGCATTATTATTATTATTATTATTATTATTATTATTTTGGTTTTTCGAGATATGTTTTCTCTGTGTAGCTTTTGTGCCTTTCCTGGAACTCACTTGGTAGTCCAGGCTATGTTCCTTTATGTTAAGTGCCTTGATTACCATATGTATTCAGTAACAGGGGGAATTGTTGAAATCAAGATCCTATGCTCAACATATGTTGCACATGGTAGATACCTTTGCTAACATGGTGTCTCTTCTTAGCATTGTTGAAATAGGCACTTGCCCATAGAGTCACCATAGAGAAAGGTGAGCATTTACAAGTCATCTGGACCTATAGATTCTCCTCTTGTTGCAGAACCCTGGGGAACATGAACCTGTATCTGACGGAAAATTGACAAGTTTGAGGCCCCTGGAGCAGGATCAAGAAGCTGTGGAAACTGATTACCAGCTACACCTACTTAAATCACATCCATCACAATTCTTATTCACCACTGGTGTATTTTCAATTCATTTGAAAACTTCCACTACATTAGAAGAATCTTAATGACAATTGGCAATCGCATTGCATGCTGAATGTTCACATAAGTGATGACATCACTGTCAGCATAGGTATTGCCTTTTAAAAACTATGTTCCCTTGAATAACTAACCCAATAACTCACATACCGAGGAAAAGGTATAATTCACAACAATTTCCACAAGTTATAATGGAGAAATGTGAGGAATTTGAAAATGGAATGTGATGTTTCTATTTCAAAATTTTAGAACTTCTCTATAACGAAATAATTGAGAAGGTCAAAAAGTATAAAAAGAATTGATGAATCTTGGTTTCATAAACTATTATTTTTAGATGAGATCACAACAGGAAGAGGTTTGTCTGGAGGCTCAAACAAGACATTCAACTTGAACATTTGAGTGATGCTCAGCAAGACATTGAGGCTATCATGAAAGGCTAAAAGCTTTTGCATTGTAAGATGGACAAGGATCCTGACATCAGATATGCAAAGCCATGATTTGTATATGGTTTGACTTTAACTCCAAGTGTCTTTGAAGGAATGTGGGAAGTCTGATCCTCCTGGTGGTAGCAGTGAGAGTGATTGTGATGCCCAGAGAATAGCAATGAGTTGAAGGAACAGGCTGTGCTCAGAAAGAACTGGTGCATTTCTAGTGGGATCCTGGTTAGGTCTCAGGACTGACATGTTTCCCACAGCAAGCTTGATGCCTCGCCTTCATTCCCACAGTGCAGCACTCCATCATATACATACTTGTGGTGTGTCACCATGCACCGTGATGCCTTCAACAGACCCAACACTGCCATGGGCCCTTGAACATAAAAATCTTGGAGATACATAGGCCTCTATTTTTTATAAAGTACACCATCTCAGATATTTTTATGCAAAAGAAAACAAATATATCAACAGTACATATAAAGAGTCTCATAAAGAGACAGTAGGCTGAGGCATTACCTGAGAGCAATGCAGAGGGATGGATAAGCACGATTCTTGCACCTGTCCTGTTTCTTAACTTCCAGTCACAGCCTTGACCCTGACCCTCATCCTCTCAGGCTTGTCAGCCTTCACACAGCATTACAAATTCAGCATTTGATAAAGGTCTTTCTAGGTGAACATTCTTCCTTATGGGAAAAGTTCTGGGCTCAGATGAATGACATGATTACACTTTTATTGTACAATCAGGAGCAGGCTATTGTTTAAAAATCATATAAATATATAATATAATTAATATATTATAATCAATATAATATAATGTATTACATACAGGTACTTGAAATATTTGCAGATTCAAACTCAAGTTCTGTAAAATAAGACAGTTTGTGTGTATGGGTCCAGCTATGACTCAGGGATGTATCAAAGGTCTTTGAAATTGAATGATGCTAACATCTGGTGTTATTATTCTCTAATTTTCCATGTCAGAATGTTTTAAATGTAAACCTACTAGAGAATTTTATAATTTGAGGTGATTAGAACAAATGATATGACCAAATTTTCCAATTTAAGATGTAGATCATTTGTAGTACCTTGAAACAAAACAGAGTTGAGAGATGATTTTTAAAAATTTAATTAACAATTCCATGATATTCTCAGTCTTCAAATATGAACTTTTTGGTTGCTTATATGTAGTAAACTTCTTAACTGTACATGACTTGTGAATATAAGAACATTCCTTTCATCTATAGAACAATCATATTCATGATTTAATTTTCCAACTTATTAGAATAAGTTTCAATGATTAAGAGTCTTCACAGAAGACTGTATACCTGCATGGTTTTGTATATGTCAGGGCATATACAAAACCATGCAGGTATACACAGAACAATCTAGGGAAACATAACCATCTGGGTATACACAGAACCATCTGGGTAGAAACAGAACCAAGTTACTGTGATTATTTGATCAGGATATTTTATAGGGAAGAATTAGTTGTTGCTGTGATCATGGCAACTTAAAAAGGAATTTCTGAGTCATCTTACGAAATTGTTCCATTTCCTATCTTGAATGAAACAAGGGACTATGAAGAATGATTTTTCTTCTGTTCTTAGGACTCATAGGTTTTTTGTTCATAAACTAAGAAAATGCCTATACACAATGCACATAATACCATACTCTTAACAATTAGCATGCCTCCCCAGAATATTGAAAAAACATCAAGAAGCTGGCCGGCTAAAATGTCTTTAGGAATACTTTATATACATTTATGAAAAGGTCATAATGAAACTTATTATTTTATACAATTAAAATATTATAATGAAAAGTAAAATTATGTTAAGGAAAAAATATATTCAATGTCAAATTTCACTTTTAAATTATCTTAGTAAACTTGTGTGGTGATATTGTGTTCCCCAAATTATTGTGCATGCTAATAAACTTATCTGTGGTCAGAGAACAGAACAGCCAGAATATTAAACATAGAGGATAGGCAGTGGTAGCACATGCCTTTAATCTTAGCATTCCAAAGGCAGAGATCTACCTGGATCTCTGTCTGTTCAAGGATACAGCCAAGCATGGTGACTCACTCCTTTAATCCCAGAAAGTGAGGGCAGAAAGCAAAAAGGCATATAAGGCATGAGGACCTGGAACTAGCCTGGTTAAGCTAGTGGTTAAGCTTTGAGCAGCACAGTTCAGCTGAGAGGCATCCAGTTGAGGAAACAGGATCACCTGAGGAATTGGCAAAGTGAGGAAGCTTTGACTTGTTCTGTTTCTCTGATCTTCCAGTGCTCACCCCAATAACTGGCCTTGGGGTTGTTTTTATTAAGAAGATCATTTAAGATTCATGCTACAAACTTGATTGTCATTATCCCCTAGAAAATTGTTTACATGTTTGAAATGTACTCAATGGAGTCTCCCTTCTAAACTTCTGCTAATATTAACACTTGAAATATTTCACAGATGGAACAAAAGATTGAAAGGCTGCATACTTAGGACCTGATCAAGCTGTTCTTCATACAAATTACTCCTCAGTCCAAAGGAATGAATTATATACAGTCATAAAGGACAAGAGCATTACCCCTTTCCAGTTAACATTGTCTCTGATTCTGCCCTGACAACTCTTAACATCCTTATACTGAAAAAAGCTGACATACCCCAAACTTATAATGTTATCCAAAAATATTGAGTCAACATTCTAAAAGCAGAAAGACATAAATACTTGTGCTTAGTTTTTCTTACATTTGTGTTTGGAACAGGACACCATCCCATAGGAACAGTGTTGCTAACACTTAGGGTGGGGCTTCCTAATTCAGTTAACCTACTCTAGAACTTCTCTAACAGGAATGCACAGAGCCAAAGCTGATCTAAATAGTCCTTCAAAGGCATGCCAAGACTCATTTCCCAGGTAATTCTAGGTCATGCAAATTAAACAATCTATGAAAACACAGACTACAATCAGAAATTGCTTTTACACTTGAACAAAGAGCAGTGGGAAGTGTGAGGATAATCCCAGAGTGAGGAAATGCATAGGATAAAAGTTAAATTGGTCAAATCTAAGCCTGGAATATGCCTCAGGAAGAGGGAGGGAAATTTTAGATTTTTAGGATTCTGGAGTCTAGGAGTTTGGTCCTGCCTCTCTCTTGGTTCCCTCTGAATCTCAAACACTATCCTTGGAAGGAATCCCACTGAAGTTCTGCCACAGTCACAGAGAAGGCTCTATACTTGCATAAAGAGCCAATACACTTCTGCTCAAGGTAAATGACTCAATCCACATTGTGTAAGAGAATCAATGAAAAGACTTAGACTGAGACAGAGGAGTGATATTGTTGACTTAAACAACTGAAATATTAAATTTGCTCAGGACCTCAGTGACTATTAGAAGCTGAAATCATTTGAACTTAGTGCTGAATTGTCCTATACTTCAGAGACTGGATAATTAGTGACAACTCTGCTTCAAGAAAATGAAAATGGACCAGCCATGCGGAGAGAATGAGTCAGCGATCTGCATTGCAAATGACACCAGAATTACAGCAATAAGTAAAGACTGCCTCGGTGATGTCATGTGGGACAATGAGCAACAAGCTAATGGGAACTGAATTATCACCTTTGCTCATAGTAACAGAGACCTGTCTGACTGTGTCTATGCTTGAGGTTGTCTGGAAGGGAGCATTTTCCTGTGATGACTCTGCACATGTTCTGAGAAAACATCTGAGCAGTGAAACATTTAGAAAACTCCACTGGTTCCTACCTGATTATTGTCAGTGCAGGAAGACACAAATAATAAGAGACAAGATCAATAGTACAGTAGGCAACTGACCATAAATTGTTGGGAATTTTCCAACCAGGTTGCACATGTACATGGCAGAAACATAAACATATTTTGTCTTTCAAAAATGCTCCAATGTCTTGAATAACAATCAATACACAAGTGTATGTGGGGAGATTCCAGTACAGTTTTCTTTAAATTTGCTTTATTGAAAAATATTTGTTTTTAAGCATATTTTCCCTCTCTCAACTCCTCCCAGAATCTCTGCACCTCCCTACAAAACTAACACTACAGATTTTCTTTCTCTCATTCTTTAAACAAAACAAACAAAAAACAAACTCTGTGTGTGTGTGTCTCTGTCTCTCTGTCTCTGTCTCTGTCTCTCTCTCTCACACACACACATACACACACACAAACACACACCACAATCACAATAACACAAAATCAAAATATAAAATACAGAAAAATATTAATAAGATGAAAAAAGCTAGACATATCTATATAAGACAAAAACACTACAAAATGTCATTGTGTTAGTTTTGTTTTGTCCAGTCCCTGGGCATGGGGTTTACCCTAATGCGTGGTTAGTAAAGCCAGTGAGACTTCACTGAAGAATACTACTTTTTCCTTTGTTAGTGGGTACAATTAACAGGTAGCTTCTTGGTTAGGAGCGAAAGCTCAAGTCCACTTCCTGCTCTCAGCACTGGGACCCATCTGGTTTGAGGCTACTTAAGCCCTGCGCTTGCTTCCACAGACTCTGTGAGTTCATAAGTGCATCAGTCCTAGTGTCTGGAAGACACTGTTTCTGTGGAGTCATCCATCACCTCTGGCTCTTGCAATCTTCCCACCTCCTCCTCGGTACTGGGTCCTCAGTCCTTAGAGGAAGATATGATGAAGACAAATTATTCAGGACTGAGTGCTCCAACATCCCTCACTCTATACATTGTTAGTTTGGGCTTTTAAGTTAGTTCCCATCTACTGCAAGAAGTTTCTCTGATGATAGCTGATTTGGCAATAATTTTATGTGTATCTATGGGCATGTCATTAGGAATCATTTTATTGCTATATTCCTTTTTCAAGATAGTAGTATTGTATTTTCCTCGAAGGTCATGGCCTATCTACTCTTAGATTGTTGGCCATGGGTCTCATCTCAGGGAGTGGGCCTTACATCCAATCACAGAATGCTTGATGACATCATCAATGTTTGAGCCACTATTGTGCTAGCTTATCTCATAGGCAGGTCACCATTGTAAGTCACAGCATTTTTAGCTAGGTTGATTATTACCTTTCTCCTCTAATACATGCAAAGATTCTTCCAGGACTCTAAATGTCAGTCAGTAGTAGAAAGCTTCTAGCTAGACACCAGTTCTACTTCTCCATGTTCACTGAAATTTATAGTATTGTCTTCAACAATAAGGCCTTATCATCACATTGTGAAGATCAACCAATAGCCTTGGCAATATCCTGAGATGTTTGGGAGGAGGGTCCATGGGACTCCTATGTCCAAAGACTCAATTTATGAGTGATTATCCTCTAATGCCCATCTTCCTCAACTCACTTTTTGAGTGGAGGTGAACATTGCAATAATTTATAATCTACTGCTATGGGGATTTGAGGCCAAAGACTGAGTGGAACCACAGCTCTGAGCCACCTGGCTTAGGCACCAGACACTCTTCATCTTTATTAAACCAAACACAGACAGACACTCATTTCCTAACATCTGAAAAAGGACCTAGCAGCTATGACAGAAAGCCAGAGCTCTGAAGCTCAAAATCAAGAGGAAACCCCAGAGGCTAACAGGAAAAGATGTGCCCCACCCACCACCACCCTGCCCTGTATTAGGAAGGAACAGGGCAGAGAACAATACTGAAATACTGTACAGCTGTCAACTGAGGTTGTATCTGTGTGGAGCCTGAGCACAGTAGTATGTGGCAGTATCTGCAGTGTCCACACTGGTGATCATGAGGAATACATGGCTGTTGGAGGTGTCCTTGGAGATTGTGAGCCGGCTTTTCAGGGATGGGTTGTAGTAATTATTGTTAGTCCACCATGTGTCTGCCAGCCACTCCAGACCCTTCCCTGGAGGCTGACGGAACCAGCCCACACCTACACCATAAGTGCTCAGTGAAAACCCAGAGAAAGAACAGGTCAGACTGAGAGTTTGGGAGGGCTTCAACAGCTCAGGACCAGACTCCCTCAGGGTAACCTGGGACAGGACATCTGTGGGGAAAAGAAAGCAGAGAGTAAGGTTGGAACAGGTTGAGCATATGGAAGTTCATCCCTTAGAGCCTTGGCACTCACATGCAGGGACAATCAGCAGCAGGATTGAGGAAGCAAGCCTGGCCATGTCTGCACACCAGTGAGTACCCAGGCCCAGATTTGGTATTTTAACCTATGCCTAGGTGGAGCCAGGAGAGATTTGCATTCCCTCAGCAGGTAGTGACTCTGCTGGAGGAGTTAAGTTTTAGGTCTCAGGAGGAGCCAGTCTGCAATGGGGCATATAGGAGGCCTCAGGAGAGTTCACTTCTGTTCCTAATAAAGAGGAGCTTACATTAAGACCAGGGTCCTCAGAAGCAGACAGTTTTCCTGAGTGCTGTATTTTTTTTTGAGAGAGAGAGAGATCCTCATTTTAACATGGACGGTCCTTACTCGGTTCTTTCAGCCATGATTTATTAACCTGTGTTTTTTGGGGGGAGGACACAAGAAGAACTCAAAGATTTGATGTCTCTCCAAACCTCTTAATGTTCTGTGCCTGAGGACAAGGAGGCTTCCTATGTGGGTCCTGTCTGTACATATTTCCTTCATCACAAAATGTTACAGAGATTTTAGACTTCTTGTCTATTGTGATAGTATGTCCCATCTCCAGGCTGGCAGTCATGAACTGTATAACTGCATGGAAAACTGCAGTTTTATTGACTTTGCTAATCTGTCAAATTCCTGCCTCACATACTTGTGATTTCTATTTATTCAACAGTCATGTCTTCACCTCTATACTGCCCTCTATTTCTGACAACTTTAAAAACATAAACTGTAGGCAGCGGCGTGGATAGTTGCCTCAGTTCCCTCTCAGTTGCTGAGCTTCCTGAAGGAGGGCACAGATGGGTAGAAGAGGCAGGAAGTCAAACCTCACAAGCCCTGGGGATTTTCTTCACTGCCTTCAGAGAAGTGTAAGCACACTGTTTTCTTCTTAGTTCTGTTCACTACTGATGTTATAGAAGTTGATTTCTATAAGTTTGTTTCACTTATACAGACATTTGTTGGAGTGAACTTAGCAGAACATAGGGAAAGAACTGTAAGTGTACTGATTTCATTAAGGAAAGCTACACAAGAAAAAAATCAATTCTTTTCATGATTAAATCATCTTCATATTTTAAAAATGTTTGAAATTTGATGATATCAAGATGTGTCCAAGTGCTTGGCTGTGGGTCTCTGCATCTTCTTCCATCAGACACTGAATGTAGGTTCTATGATGATGTCTAGAATAGACAACAATCTCAATGCAGGGGAAGGCTAGTTGAAGCACCCTTTCCACCATTGCTGTGAATCCTAGCAGGGGACAATCTTGTGAGTTCCTGGGGGTTTCTTTAGCTGCAGATTTCTCCCCATCCCCTTAATGATACTTTCTCTAAAGATAGCTCTTTCATTGCTCTCCCATCCCGTCTCTCTCCCAGCTCAGTCATCTCAAGCCTTCATGCTCCCACCTCCTCTCCCCTCCCCTCTATTCCCCACTCCCAGTTTACCCAGGAGATCTTAACCCTTTCTTCTTCCTGTGGCGATCCATGTGTGTTTCTCTTACTATCCTCCTCTTTGTCTAGCTTCTCTGGGGCTATGGAATATAGCCTGGTTGTCCTTTACTTTGTGTCTAATATTCACTTATGAGTGAGTGTATACTGTCTTTGTCTTTCTGGGTCTGGGTTACCCCACTTAGAATGAATTTTTCTAGTTCCATCCATTTGCCTACAAATTTCATGATGGCATTATTTTTTACTATGACATAATGCTTCATTGTGTAAATGTACCACAATTTCTTTATCCATTCTCTTTTTTCATTTTTAAAATTTATTTATTAAATTTAATTTTACATATCAGCCATGGATTCCCTTGTTCTTCCCCTCCCATGCACCCCCTGCCTTCCCCCCAGCCCACCCCCCATTCCTATCTCCTCTAGGGCAAAGACTCCCCTGAGGATTGAGTTCAACTTGGTAGATTCAGTCCAGGCAGTCTAGATTGTTTCCAGGCAAGGGGTGTCAGGATCATGATGGGAAAAACCACAGCAATAGCTGACCCAAGCTAGTGGGAGCTCATGGACTCTGGACTGACAACTGGAAGCCTGCATGGAACCACACTAAGCCCTCTGATAGTGAGTGAAAGTTGCATGGCATGATGTGTTTGTGGTCCCCTGGCAATGGGACCAGGACTTATCTTGATTGCAGGAACTGGTTTTTTAGAGCCCATTCCCTGTAGTGTGATGCCTTACTCAGCCTTGATGCATCGGGGAGGGGCTAGGTCTGGCCTCAACTTGGTATGCCAGCCTGTGTTGACTACCTAAGGGAGGCCTTACCCTCTATGAGGAGGGGATGAGTGTGGGGTAGGGGGAGGTGGGGGGAGCAGAAGAAGGGGAAAGAGGAGGGAAAGGGGTTGCTATATAATAGGAAAAAATTTATACAAAAAGATGTGTCCAAACCATAAAATATGATATTAACACAAAGTTTTAACAACACCGGAAAGAAAGAACAAACCCTGAACCTGAGTACCAACTGAGGCACTGAACCCTTAGGGTACAATGGGTAATAAGACTTTTAGATCATGTGGGTTCCTTTTTCTTCAGGTTGTCAATATTACAATATCTTTTGATCTATGGTTTCTCATCCAAATCAATAACATTAACATTCCCATCTACATTAACAAATAGTTGTTGATGTAGAACATTGAAAGAGGGAAAACATAAATTAATTGTGCATAGCCTGAGAAGCAAGTACAGAGATGGGTCAGCAGAGATGCTTACTGACTCTCCCCAGACTTTGTTCTCCTCCGTTAATCACGTACAAGCCCAGGAGACCATATCCTATGTCAGTTAGAACTCTTGCCTTGAAGGATACAAGATCTGACAGAGATCATTAAAATCTATGTCACTCTCATGGGAATGCTGCAAAAACAAATGATATGACTCAAAAGCCCTCTAAGTCACCATGAGGACAGTTTACCTCATAGTAGAATGAATTCCTCAATTGGAAACCTGGGACCTGAGAATCTTTTATCATAGAGAGACCGTTTCATGGCTCTTCATACTGATTCTTGCCACCAATCAGTACAGAAGTGCCATGTTCTGGGGAGGAGGCAGGACTGGAGAATGGAAAGACACCAGAGAAGGAACCTACAGTGGAGTTTCTAGACTTCTCTCTATCTGCTCATTCTCACAGACCCAGTTTCTTTCTTACTTCCCATGCTGGCTGTTACTTATCTATTATCAAAAGCCAAGTGCACTGTAGAACAAGGATGACCACCCAGTATGCAATGTACTGTGAAAGTTGATGCTGTATCAATGTAGGTACATGTTCTGTAAATATAGTGACTGTAGGGCAGGTTACAGAGACTGGGACCAGAAAATATGGGACCACAAATTAAGGTATAATCTCAGAACCAACCTCAATTAACATGTGGGTATAATTAAGCTCATAAATGAGTTCTCTGAGAAGTATTTTAGTAACAAATTTGTCCAACTTACAAGAATTATGTTTATGGCAGTGCATTATGACATAAATATCTCTTAATTCTAGGAGACTGGAACAACTGCTTGACCACCCAGCTAGAGTTGACAATGCACCTAAGATAATTTAAGACTTAAGACTATGAAAGGAAGTTTTGTCTGCCCAGCTGTTGGTGATTCGGATTTGACAGGTCAAATTTGTATTATACTTTATTCCCAGATATTCCAACAAATACTCCCACCACAGAATCCAGAGATATTTTTATCATAATGTATCATCAGAGTTTTCCATTTTATGGTTTTATTAAAGAAGAAACATGTCAATGGAGGTGATCACTGGTGAAGAAATTGATAAGGTATGGTGGAATCTAAGGGCATCCTATGTCATCATCCTTTTACAAATTTGACAAAAGTACTATAGATGTCTGTGTGATAAGTAGGCAGAAAATAGACACTCAGAATGATTATTTCTGAGAAAGTCTCCAGACTTATCTCTGTCATCTCAGTCCCAGGGCAGCTTCCTGCTCCTCCAGGGTTTCTGACACATTCAGGATGTGTGTTGAAACACTGTGTCTCCTAAAGTAATAGACGGAAGAGTCCTCAAATGTCAAGCTGTAGCTGGTTTAAGGTGGAAACTCGAGCTGTTGGGCGCCATTTGTAGCTGGAGAGTTTTCTCTCTGTGTCCTGCCAATCCCTGGCAGTCCCATAACCCACTTATAAAATAAACACACCAACTCTTATATTATTTAAACTGTTTGGCCATTAGCTCAGGCCTGTCATTGTCTTCCTCTTATTCTTATATCCAGCCCAATTTTATTAATCTATACTTTGCCACGTGGCTAGTGGCTTACTGGTACCTTACATCTTCCTTGTGCTGGTGGTGGCTGCAGGCAGTCTCCCTGACTCAGCCTTCCACTTCCCAGAATTTTCCCCTCTCCTTGTCCTGCCTATATTTTCTGCCTAGCCACTGGCCAATCAGTGTTTTATTTATACAGAACAATATCCACAGCATCAAGCTGCTGAGTTACAAGTAGGCTGTGCTGGAGGATTTGTCTGTGGTCAGTGTGGCCTTGCCCTTGAACTTCTGGTTGTATTTAGTACTACAATTTCCAGGATAAATATTTCCAATTCACTCCAGGACCTGTCCGGATGCCTGTTTCACCAAGTACATATCATAGAGAGCAATGATGTAGCCAGAAGCCTTGCAGGACACGTTCATTGAGGACCCAGGCCTCCTTAGCTCTGCTCCAGACAGCTGCAGCAGGACCTGGGAGTGGACTGAAGAAACAAAGGCAGAGTGGATGTCATTTCCTTTCAGCCCCTGCATCCTCTTCATGGTTGGAACTGGGGGTCCACTTACCTGTAGATGCTGCCACAAAAAAGAGAATAATCAAGTTCCAGTCCATGGTGAGGGCCTGTGTGTTCAGTAACTATGAAGAGGACACTGATCATTCATTGTTTTAGGGTGTGTACATTCCTGTATTTACCACGAGAGACTCAAGTAATTTGAATATTCATGAGCAGAAGATTTCTTAAAAAAAAAACATAAAACAAGTCCAGCTGGAGAAGGAGGTAAAGGACACTTGGATACTGAGCACCAAGTCTGAAACTTGTCAGAGGAAATGCATCCCATACACGTTCCCTCAGCCCTGTAAAGATATTGTGGATGTTACATGAAGACCTAAGCATTCCATAGATTTTAGGCCTGAAACAGTTGCTCCTTCTGTGACAAGGTTATCAGACTGATTTACAAAAAGTGTTTGTGATCATGATGATGTTCACTAGAAATCTAAAAAAAATGCTGAGGTATGAGAACTCATAGCCTCTTTTCAGATACATACAATTAATACTTGCCTTTCCAGCAGGTTGTAAAAAAAACTGACTGAGATGATCAAAAATTTATCTCAAAAATATTTGTACATCAGTGTTTATTGCAGGGCTGTCTACAATAATGTAAATATAAAAATAAACTGTATAGTTGTCAGCAGAGGGTTGCATCAAGAAGAGATGGTTATATACACAACACAACAGACATATTTCATGTGAGAAGAATGAGGAAATCACATCACATTTAGGAAAATCGATATAACAGGAGATACACGTATTAATTAAGACCATCTCAGAAACACAGACATTATATGAATCTCTCATTAGTACTTCTTAGATATTTCATAGTTACATGCAATTAAGTGTACAAATACATAATGATGTATAAATGAAACTGTCTAGTAGAATAAAAAGTAAGATAGGAAGGGTGAGAAAAAGAAGAGTACAGGTGTGGGGAAATATACACAGTGTACAATATACACTTGTATAAACATTCTAAACAGATGTAAATTGTTGTTTTATTTTCCATAAGGATTTTGTGTATTCTTTGGAATTTTATTTCATATGTTAAATGTATCATGATAATGTCTACCCCCACTATACACCTGTGGCTCTTCTTGGGACCTGACAATAATTCTTTCTCCCAACTTCTTGACCTGTTTCTTTCATGAACAAATAACACAGTGAGTAAAATTAGTATTATCTATATACACATAAGTAGGTCATTCATTAATTCATAGGAAATGTCCAGAAATCTTCCAAAGAAAATTGATTATATTTTCCAAATCAGTTGTCAAGTGCCAATGGACCCTCAGTTTGGTCTGGACCCTCAGGAAATCCTTCCACCCATGTAGTAATATTTTAGAAAATTGTAACACTTTGTTTAGTGGTGAAAGTAGACCAGAAACACATATACTAAAACGTGCATCTGAAATTAATAGTACAACTTATGCAACTCAACTCTCTACTTCTACCATGTGGGTCGAATGAACAAACTGATATAATTAAGATTGCCAGTAGGCACCTTTACCTTCTCAGCTATCTCATGGGCCGACATGCTATAATCTGACTGACATGATTTTGTACAGATGTTCTGCTAGTAACTGTAGCTGCTATGAGTTTATGTGTGCAATGAGAACTTGTCAAATGCTGAAAATATCATTCCATTCCTATCTACCCCATATACTGGATCTTACATTCTTTCCAGTTTCTCTTATGTGATGATCATTATGTGTTGAATGAGAGGTTGATATAGATGATTCATCTGTGGCTGAGTACTCAGTCACCCATTCTCAGCACTCCCACCAGCCATGAATGTCTGCATTAATCATGACACAGCACAGAGAAGCTTCTGTGACAAAGGCTGAAAGAATCACTCATCAATTGGGTATAAACATAAGTGTTATAAGGCAGTTTGACAATGACCATTAGAAAGGCAATTAGGGTTACTGGAGCAATTTATTCCTTATGGATGAGTATTTGAGCATGTATACCTGGGATGAGTTCTTTGCTATGGAGCAGGACACAAATCTAATTAGAAAGCAGTTGGTCACTACATAACAGTCAGGCACTAGTGGATATGTGTTACCTGAGGCTGATATTGTAGCTTGCAATGTCTAGTACTGCATAAGATCATTGGTGTCTTTTCTCTCCCTGATGGCACTGGGAAACCTAGTCTGCAGGGGGAGTTTCCTGTTCAGTTCATGGTTGGTTTCTCTGCATCCTGCAATCTTAACTAATGGTGAAATGCAGATTAAAACAACTTTAATGTTACATTTTTATCTCAGAATAACCATGATCAAGAAAAAATATGACAACAAATGTAGGCATGGATGTAGGAGGGTAATCCTTGTTCATGCTTGATGGGAGTGTAAACTAGTGCAGTGACTTTGGAAATAAGTTTGGAGTTTTCACTAAAGATATAATAAATAAAATAGTACATTGTCTCAGCTATCCCCCCCCCATCCCTGGCAGAATGTACTTAAATGAGTCTTCATCTTATTATAGAGATACACATCCATTTCTATCACTGTTCTGTTCACAGCAGCTGGAAAATAGAAGCAAACTAGGTTCCCAAAACAGGATAAATAGATAATGAAAATGTGGGACATATAAATAATGGAATATTACTCAGTGGAAAAGGATGAATCATGAAGTCTAGAGAAAGTGAATGGACCTGGAAAAAATATGCTGAGTGAGATCACCAAGGTACAGAAGCACAAAGGCTTCATATTTTCTATCCTATGTAGTTGTCAATTTGAATGCTTAGTTTTATGAATTTAATTTGTAGAAGCCAAGAGACTAGAAATGTGTCACTAGGGTCTTGGGAAATTAGAGAGAGGATATATTAAACATTGAGAAAAATGAAAGCAGATAGGGTAGCTAGTAGAGACCTAAATGTTCAAACATGAAGTGGTGTTGGGAAACGGAGAAATGAGGGTTGAAGTCAGCTAAACCAATATTAAGGGTAAAAGAAAGCTATGTTGAAATATGGGATCTTACAATGTAAGTAATAAATATGACTGCAGAGGACATAGAATACATGTGGCACAGCAAAACAAACGGGGGGGCTGGGAACCAAGGAAAGTGCACTGTGGAGTAAAGAGATGCTAAATTACAATGTTATTTCTGTAACAAAAGGTCTAGAAATAATGAACAGATCGTAGTTGTCTAGTTTTACATTTGAGATTTTATTTGTGTTGATGCAATAATTTTGTATTCAGGTTGTGGTTAAGTTGTATGCATCTATTGATACAGTATTTTTACCAAAAATAATAACTTTAAGAGAAGTGTATGCAAAACTGGAGATATCTAGATAATAATTGCCATGCAGTTATTAGTACTGTCTCTGATCTGGTGCTGATCATTCTCTATCGTTATGTGAGATTATGCTTACAAAAAGCTGAGTGTAAAGTACATGGATGTGATTTGTACTTTTGTTTAATTTCAGAGTCTTTGAAGACAGGAACCTGCATGTATGGACAGAGCTATTCCCCAAAGAAAGGAGTTATTAATTGTACATCTCAGTTCTAGGCACAAGGTAATGCTGTGTGACTTAATGGTCAGAATGGATCCACAGGTCGCGAAAACAGTATGAGATATTGTCATTGCTCTTAGTTGCCCATGGTAACTGTGTAGATAGATCTTATTTCTGAGAATTTAAAATCTGAATAGATTGTGGAGCCAGAAGGGGGTGTAGAACTCCAAAGAAATTGTCTTCTAGACACAACAGGAATAATACGCATGTGAACCCACAGAGACTCTGACAACATGCACAAAGACTAAACCAAGTCATGCCAGATGGAGTTTCAGGTTTGAGAGAGTGACATGAACACTGGCTCTCACCTTTAATAAAGAAGTTTCTATAATTAACTATAAAATAGTATTAATTAATGGAGTCTCATTGGATATATCAACCACACTTAAGGACTGACATTCCCAGGTGTAGAAGGACAACAAAAAATGAACTCAATGCTATTTTATAGATATTTTCTCTCATATCACATTGTACATTTTTGTTTCACTTGTCTTTTATCTATACAACATTGTTACAGAGCTGTGCTTATAGGGTTTGGTATGTGCTTGTGTGTGACAATATTTATTGTTTATTTTTGTTTTGTTGTTATCCCATTTTTAAAATACGTTTTGTTTTTTTGGATTTTTTCTGACAGAGAAAAGAAAGAGCATGGAGTTGGGTAGGAGAGGACATGGCAAAGATCTGGAAGGAGTATGGGCTGGGGAATCAGTGATCAAAAAACACTGTATCATTTTTTAATTGTTAAAAGTAAATGAAAACTGACTAAAATAAACAAGAAAATATAAACCCATAAAGATGTTAACAAGGAATCTCTACTGTGTTTGTGCATGGAAACATCACATGTCAATCACAACAGTGCAGGTCAGCTAGTAGGAAACCACAAAGGATAGTCATTCACAACAACCTCACCTCTCTACTGGGGATTCTTAGCTCCATTGTGCCCCCTGCTGGTCAAGAGCTCCCCTGCAGGTTGCTTTGTCATGGCCTACACTGAAGTTACATTGTCTCACTTCAAGAGTAACATCCATGAAATTTAAGGGTTCACAGAGCTCAGCTGCAGGGAGAAAGGACTCTTGGCTCTCTGGAGATGCTGACCAGATGTTTCAGAGATTGACTTTAATTTGTCCCTATACTATCATTAATGCCCCTCTCGATGTCAGGCTCCTCCCTGGTGACAACTGGATCCAGCTTTAGCAGTTCCCACTTGCAGTAAGGTGACAGGAGAGAACAAAGTCTTGACTACATTCAGCAGACTGTACCTGGGGCAGAGCACCTGAAGTCAGGGAACCACCGTGAGTCTAAAACTCAGATGTAGCCCTACATGTATCTGAGTATGAATTCCTGAGACATGCAGATAAAGGAATCAACAGAAAGAGGACGAACCACTGTGGTACTCACAAAAAAACAAACAACAACAACAAAAAACCAAAACAAACAAACAAAAAACAAAAAACTAAACAATTCCAGAAAAATATATTCACAATTCAATGGAAATAGAAACCAGGAAAATACATGCAATGACCCAATCTGTTTCCCACACTGCATTTGCATGCAATTAAAGGAATGAGGGGAGAGGGGAGATCTCTTGACAAAGATCCTCCTGTGTGGTGGATATGTGTGCTTCAACAACTTTATCTCTCCATGTCTACCTTTCCATTTCTGAAGTCCTCATATTCTTGGACAGGGCATGGGTAGGTAAAGCTTTTCAGAACCTGAACATTTTCATGGAAGAAGGATGGAGTTTTGAATATGCTTTCAGGAATGAGAAAAGTCAGTAGCACTATGTAGGGACATGGGTGCATAAGTGTTTAAATGTCTGAAGAATAATTAAAATATTAATACCAAAATACATACCATATAAATTCAGGCTGTTCATGTATATTTTGCTCTAATATTAGGTCGTGAATCAGATACACTTAATGTTGCTGGATAGAAGGGACTGGGACCAGTCTTCTCTTCTATCACTGGTCAGAATTAACACGATGTCCTGTGGAAAGTCAGAACACTGAGAAACACCCTCATGACAATATTCTCTTTTCATTGTGGAGGAACAGTTATCCCTGTTTCAGGGTGCTGGAGGTGCTTCCCTTGGCTTTCAGCATCTCTTTCTCCTGGGTAATGTGTATAATGGTGTGTTTCATATTCCAGTATGGTGGATTGCTAGTGGTTATCATGGGTAGCAATATGCAGGGGTTTTGCCTGATCAATCAAAAAAGAGAAGAGAGGAGAGGTGAGGAGAGGAGAGGTGAGGAGAGGAGAGGAGAGGAGAGGAGAGGAGAGGAGTGTAGCTAGAGTTTTCCTGCCTTGTCCACAGTCAGGACAAATCTTTGTCACCCGCCAGTCCCACAGCCGCTCACACCCAACCAAGTAAACACAGAGACTTAAATTGCTTACAAACTGTATGGCCATGGCAGGCTTCTTGCTTACTGTTCTTAAAGCTTAAATTAATCCATTTCCATAAATCTATACCTTGTCATGTGGTTGGTGGCTTATTGGCGTCTTCACATGTTGCTGGTCATGGCGGCAGCTGGCAGTGTCTCTGCCTCAGCCTTCTGCTTCCCAGAATTCTCCTCTCTCCTTGTCCCACCTACTTCCTGCCTGGCCACTGGCCAATCAGCGTTTTATTTAATGACCAATCAGAGCAATTTGACATACAGACCATCCCACAGCACTTCCCTGTAGATGTATCTAACCGTCTTATTAAATAAGAAACACAGAAACAATGTAAAAGAGAAAGCCAAGAGGTCAGAGCTCAGAGCTAAAATCTCTGAGCACCCTTCCGCCTGCGGTGTCCCAACTTCCCGAAAGAGAGCTACTTCCTGTCTGTACGTCTTTTATATAGTATTATTGTTCTACCTTCTCATTGGTTGTAAACACAAACACGTGACTGCCTCATCACTGTCTGAATGTACAGCCCCCTAGGTCTTAAACGCATATGTCTCCAATGCTGGCTGTATCCCTGAACACACAGAGATCTATGGGATTGAAGGCGTGTGCCACCACCGCCACACTCTGTCTATGGCTCTAATAGCTCTGACCCCCGGAAAACTTTATTTATTAACATACAATCAAAATCACATTTCTGTACAATTAGAATACCACCACATTTCCCCTTTTCTATTTTAATTAAAAAAAGCAAAAGGTTATAACTAACAAAAGAAAAACTATATACAAAAGTACAATAACTATATACAATATATTCAAGTAATAAATACCTAAACAGGTATTTGACAAATCAGAGAAATAATTCCATTATCTATCCTATTTTGGTAAATCTAAGATGTATCTAATGCACTTTCTATCCTAATTAATTTACAATTATAACTAACTAATCTTCAACCATAACTAACTAATCTTCAACTCCCTCAGAGACCCAAGAAGGGAATAATATTAGCTAACAAAAATAAAAACAGGAAGTGCATGCAGGCAACTTCAAAAATTTGTGAGTTGACAGAAACAACCAGCTGCCTGGGCAGTCACCTGAGGTTTCTCCGCAGTGTTGGGGCATCATCTTCAGCCTATAGGCTTAGTGTATCTGACAGACTCATTTATGATGTAGGATGTACACAAGGTCAACAGTTCAACCTCACATTGGGTGAGAGCAGTCCACGTACCAGAAACACCTGAATTCCACTAGTGTCCTGTCATGATTCAGGATTTTAAATTCTGGAAATTGTTGACAGTTTTTAAATTCATCTGTCCATTCTTCTTAGCTGTGTATATATGGCTTCATCTCAGCATCCCCTTCTTCTCCACATCTCTCTATTAAATGCCAGTCTACTTTCTAGAGGCATGAGCTTTCAGCTGCTGTTCCATTGTACAACAGAAGCCATCGGCCCTCTGCCTTTTAAGCTGCCTTCGAAGAAAAGGGCACCGTACCTTTTCCGGATGCGAAGGCCACTTCAGGGATGGGTCCATATTGTCCTGGCCTCAGAAGATGCCTTTTGATAAAGCCATAACCACACTTGTTTTGGCAAGAATCAGTAGTCCCTTGTTTCGTGTTCTGTCTGTCCATTTTGTCCTGTTGATTCGAGGATACTTTGTTGTCCAGTGGCTAACTTTTGCCACAATGAAAGTTGACTCCATATGCAGTTTCTTCAATGCCCATATTTTCTCTGAAGTAGATTGGTACTGCCAGGAGCTGACATGTCTCAAAAAAGAAAAATTTTCTAAGTTATTAAAACATTTTAAATGCCATATTCTGTAGATCTCTGAAGGGTTTGAAGATGACCTGTCTAAAACATCTCTGCTCAATTTTTAAAACATATCTAATATGACTACAAGTTCTATTGTAATATCTAACTACTAACTTTCATTTCTTTATATCGTAATAGTTGGTAATAATAACATTCAAGGATCAGAAATTTGCATTACATTGTTAAATGAATGGTATAAATACAATTAGAAATATACATATAGCATTTTCTAACAATATCAGTTTCAAATTTATATACAATATAAAACAATCCAATCCAATGTAAAGTATTTAAAACTAGTAATTGTCTTTTTCTTTTCTTTCTTTCTTTTCCTTCCTTTTTTTTAAATAAGAACCTTAAATCTAATCTCCTTTGCTTAGCCTTTTTCCTAACCCTTGACAATAACTTGTAACCAACCCCCCTAAATACTGAAAATTATCCCAGATCCAAAACCCATTAAAAAGACCGAAAAACCACCTGCCCCACACCACCTCTTTGGGAATGTGGGTGTCGTATTCTTAAAATTGCTTCCTGCTGGGTATGGGCGAAGTTTTCTTTATCCTGAAAGAAAAATTTTAGGTTAATTGTCAAATTCTAGGAGAGGTAACTATATCCTTCATTATCCAGTCTGTGTATAATGCCAAAGTTCAGGGTTTATCTCAAGTCCTTATTCAAGTAGTCTTTGAGACTGGATCATCTCAGCTAGTCATCTCAAAATTGCTCTGAGCACCTTGTAGTTCAAAGCTGATCTGTGGATGATGTTTGTCAGCTTAATGATATTATTATTGTCCACGTGGAATTGTTGTTGTTGTGGGGCCCCATCTTCTTTCTGGAGACTTCAGTTGATGTTAGGCCTGGCCGTGATTTCCTGCAGAAAACTGATAAGAGACTCGAACACAAAAAAATATATATGCAGCTAGCCTTTTTTCTAGAATTAGTTAGTACTCTATGTGACCATTCATATCTTAACAAAGTTTAAAATGTATATATATATTAATCTTGTAAAATTTGATATAAAATTTATACTTTGAGAAAAGTTTAAAGAATCAGAATAGAATCAAAGAGTTGAGATTAGTAATAGAATAGTCCCTTAATTAATTTTGCTTTTGTCCTGTACCATAGCAGAAGATGGCTCTTTTATTCTGGCATGATGCAGGGAGTTTGCATTTTCCTTTTAACAACATGCTTGAGTTTAAAGAAGGAGAGAGCCATTCTCCAACTCCAAAGTCAGCTTTAAATTTTAATTGAACTGGGACTATTAGAAGACCAATAGTGTTAAATCTTTAGAGAAAAGCAGAAACAAACATTTAGGAAGACATAAAATTTTTAAGATAATATATATCCATACATCGTTTCATTCTGTTTCATGGGATAGATGATTTGTCCCTTTTCTTCAGTTGTCTCATTTGTCCAGTGTTCTTCAGATTCCTTAACCTTCATTCTCCTAAAAGACCAAAACAAAAACCTTTCCCCAAGACTAATTTTGGGGATGTTTCCTTTTGACAAGTTATTATCTGATTAAATGAAAAGGCATGTGTTATTGATACAAGTTAGTTTAAATTGGATGTTCATGCTGGTTGATGAACTATCACCTCCTCTAATTAAGAGGTCTCTCTTGTTCAAATCGAACCTTATCAATTTTGATGGTACCCACAGCTTATCTTCTCCTGTAGAAACAAAAGCAAAACCTCGTCCCCAATGTAATACATACCCTGGTTTCCATTCTGAGGTCAGCACATCCTTAAAGTATATAGGCTGATTTAATTCTGTAGTTTTTTCTATTATCCAATGTCTCTCTGCAGCTGTTGTTCCTTTCTCATTGGCATTCAGAAAATTCAAAGTTAGAAGAGCATTATGCAGTCTATTTCTGGGGGTTTTTGTTACCCATTTCTGTTTATTTGGCATATCCTTTAGAGTTCTGTTTGATCTTTCTATAACTGCTTGACCTGTAGGATTATGTGGTATGCCTGTAATATGCTTTATATTGTAATAAGCAAAAAAACTGTTTCATTTTAACAGAGACATATGATGGAGCATTGTCAGTTTTGATTTGTGCAGGTATACCCATGATGGCCATAACTTCTAGCAAATGAGTGATTACAGAATCAGCTTTTTCAGAACTCAAAGCAGTTGCCCATTGAAGTCCTGAATAAGTATCGATAGTGTGGTGTACACATTTCAATTTTCCAAATTCTGCAAAGTGAAACACGTCCATCTGCCAGATTTCATTTCTCTGAGTACCCTTTGGGTTACATCCTGCTGGTAATGGCGTTTGATTGTAGAAGGAACAAGTAGGACATTTCTTTACTATTTCCTTGGCTTGTTGCCAAGTTATGGAAAAATCCTTTTTTAAACCTTTACTATTGACCTGATGTTTTTTATGAAATTCTGAGGCCTCCAGCACATTTCCAATCAAGAATTTATCAATCTCATCATTGCCTTGTGCTAGAGGGCCTGGCAGACCAGTATGGGATCGAATGTGAGTTATATATAAAGGATGATTCCTTTTCCTGATTGTATCTTGTAATTGAATAAATAGTGAAGTTAATTCTGAAGCATCAGGGATAAATTCTGCAGTCTCAATATGTAACACCACTCTTTCAGCATACTGAGAGTCAGTTACTATGTTGAGAGGTTGTGAAAAATCCATTAATACCAACAAAATAGCATACAATTCTGATTTTTGAACTGAATTATACGGACTTTGAACCACTTTACTTAAATTTTCTGATTTGTAACCTGCCTTTCCTTCTTTGTTCGCATCTGTATAAAATGTACAAACTCCGGATATGGGTTTTTGCCATACAATTCCAGGCAAGATCCAATCAGCTCTCTTTATAAGATCAATTCTATTGCTTTTGGGATATTTGCTGTTAATTTCTCCCAAAAAATTACTGCAAGCTCTTTGCCAAGGTTCACTTTCTGTCCATAATTTTTCAATGTCTTCCTTAGTTAATGGTACAACAATTTCTGCTGGGTCTATGCCTGCTAATTGACAAAGTCTCAATTTTCCTTTGTAAATCAAGTCAGAGATTTTTTTCTACATAAGTTTTTAATTTTTTATTTGGTTTATTTGGCAAAAATATCCATTCCAATATAATATCTTCCCTCTGCATTAATATTCCAGTAGGAGAACGCCTAGAAGGTAAAATAACCAAAATGCAATCCAGGTTTGGATCAATACGATCCACGTGTCCTTCATGCACTTTCTTTTCTACCAAGTCCAATTCTTTCTCAGCTTCAGGTGATAATTCTCTTGGACTATTTAAGTCCTTGTCACCTTCTAAGGTTTTGAACAAATTAGTCAGTTCATCATTTTTTACCCCAGCAATAGTTCGTAGATGAGAAATATCTCCAAATAATCTTTGAAAGTCATTAAGAGTCTGTAGTCTATCTCTCCAAATTTGCACCTTTTGGGGTCTAATTTTTTGTAGCTCTAATTTATATCCTAAATAATTAATAGAATCTCCTCTTTGTATCTTTTCAGGAGCAATTTGTAATCCCCAGCAAGGCAAAATTTTCTTTACTTCTTCAAATATTATTTCTAAAGTATCTGCATTTGAGTCAGCTAGTAAAATATCGTCCATATAATGATAAATTATAGATTTAGGAAATTTTTTACGTATCACTTCCAATGGCTGTTGTACAAAATATTGGCACAGAGTTGGGCTATTCAACATTCCCTGTGGGAGGACCCTCCATTGAAATCTTTTAACCGGTTGAGAATTATTATAAGTAGGCACTGTAAAAGCAAATCTTTCTCTGTCTTTTTCTTGTAAAGGTATTGAAAAGAAACAGTCTTTTAAATCAATAACTATGAGAGGCCATCCTTTTGGTAACAGAGTAGGCAAAGGCATCCCAGAATGTAGAGAGCCCATTGGCTGAATTACTTTGTTAATTGCTCTAAGGTCTGTTACCATTCTCCATTTGCCAGATTTCTTTTTAATAACAAATACAGGAGAATTCCAAGGGCTGGTTGATTCTTCAATATGCTGAGCATTTAACTGTTCTTCTACCAGCTCTTCTAAAGCCTGGAGTTTCTCTGTTGTTAAAGGCCATTGTTGGACCCATACAGGCTTGTCTGTTAACCATTTTCAAGGTAGAGCTGTTGGTGTCTTTGGAAGATCATCAGTTATTGTGCCCTGTTCTTGTATAATATGGATGGCTGGTGACCACTCATTAGAACAATATCTTCTAATATTTCTCTCAGTAACATGTGTTAGTTTATGATTTGTTTCTGAGATTGGAGGGATGTTAATCTGAGTATTCCATTGTTGCAACAAGTCTCGACCCCACAGGTTCATAGTTATGTTAGTCACATACGGTTTTAATTTTCCTCTCTGTCCTTCTGGACCTATACATTCGAGCCATCTTGCACTCTGTTTCACCTGAGATAATGTCCCAATTCCTAACAGTTGAACATTTACCTCCTGAAGAGGCCAAGTTGGATGCCAAAATTCTGGTGCAATTATGGTAACATCCGCACCTGTGTCTACCAGATCAGACAACAAAACACCATTTATTTTTATCGTTAATTTTGGTCTTTGCTCATTAATAGAAGTTTGCCAAAAAAATTTTTTCATGTTTTCTCCTGAATTTTCTATTCTCTCTGTTTCATCATCCTGACCACCATGATTTATTCCAATGGGCATTTGGTTATTTAATCGCTCAGAGCAGGGATTTCCTCTATGGCTACAGGAAAGGTTTGAACTGGATTTGCACTGGGGGCCTGCCTGAGGCCCCTCTGGGAGTTTCCCGGACACTGAGGCAAAGGATTACCCTGTCTGTCCTTTGTTGATCTACATTCGTTGGTCCAGTGTTTTCCCTTACCACACCTTCTGCATACTCCAGAATGAAGGGGCATTCTGTTGCCATTGTTCCTTGAAGAAACATTGTTTCTAGGAATGACCTGTCTACAGTCCCTTTTCAAATGTCCTTGCTTTCCACATCTAAAACGTCTAACACTCCTCAAACCTTTTGAAATTACTTCTCCTACCCACGTATCATCATGCTCATCAGCTTCAACATTAATTGTTTCTCTAATCCAATCTTCCATATGTGCAGATCTTGCCCTTAATGGCCTGATTATTCTTTTGCATGCTGCATTCGCATCCTCAAAGGCCAAAGATTCAATTATTGCCTTACCAGCTTCTGAATCCGAGACCTTTCTCTTTACTGCTGAAGCCAGTCTTTGTAAAAAATCTGTAAAAGACTCTTTTGGGCCTTGCATCACCTTTGTAAATGACTCAGATTTTTTTCCTGGTTCCTCAACTCTGTCCCATGCATTCAAGGCTGCCGTTCGACATAAAATTAGGGTTTGGACATCATATAAACATTGTGTTTGTACTGAAGCATATTGGCCTTCTCCAATAAGCTGATCCTGGCAAACTTGTATTCCTTTATCCCTCCATTGTTTTTCTATGTTTTTAGCCTCCTCCTTAAACCAGGTCAGAAATTGAAGTCTCTGGCTGGGTTCCAGAACACCTTGTGCAAGGTCCTGCCAGTCCTGTGGTACTATCCTATTATATGTTGACCAAAAGTTTAACATTTGCTTTACATATGGGGAATACATGCCATAAGATACTATTGCCTCCTTAAACCTTTTTAAATCCAACATTTCAATTGGAGCCCAAATATTTTGTGTAGCCATTTGATCAGGCATCTGCTGTACGGTTACAGGATAAATTAAGGATGACTGTGTGAAAACAGGCTTTCTTTCTGCAACCTTATGATCCCGACTTGAAACAACTTCACTGTTAATTTCTTCTGTCTGAATTTTTACAGGTTTAACTAGTTCTTCTAAAGCTGTTATCCTGGCACTTAAATTGACTATCTTTTTAAATATTAAAATGTGGATTAGCATAGTGATAAGGTGCATAATTCCACCAATACTAATATTATATAGTTGTTGCATTGTCAGACTGCCTAAAATTTCGCACAAAAACCAATTTTCTTCCAATGTACACATAAAACCCATTTGTTTTTTAATGTGGGAAAAATTCTCTTTTAGATAGTTTCCTTTAAAATATCTGATATGTTATGACTTAACAAATCTGCATAGAACAGTAGAAATCTGAGGGGATTTTCAAAGCAGCCACCTAGTGTCCCAGGTGTAAATCCAGGGAGAGAGAGAGAGAGAGAGAGAGAGAGAGAGAGAGAGAGAGAGAGAGAACGCGAGAACACACAAGAAAGCGTAGCCGGCTAAAGCTTAAATCACGTGTTCCCTCTTGTGCCAAGTCAAGGCTTGGGTCTGACTTCCTTAAGCTCTGACCACGTGCATTGGCTTTACAGGCAGGGCCCTGTTTGGCAGGGCAGGTCTCAGTTGTTTGTAGCACCGGCTTTAAGCTAGCAGGCTTTAAGCAAGCAGCTCAGTTAGTCCGGCCTGAGGCCAAGGACTTGGGGGCCGCTGCTCGGACTAGAAATCCGGCGCTCGGACTAGGACGCCGGCCGCCGGGTCTGCTGCCCTTGCGGGAAAGCAGACCTGCTGCCAAGCCAAGCGGTTTTTAATGGATTCTTGTCATGTTGTGCATCAGATGTAGATGTATCTAACCGTCTTATTAAATAAGAAACACAGAAACAATGTAAAAGAGAAAGCCGAGAGGTCAGAGCTCAGAGCTAAAATCGCACCCTTCCGCCTGCGGTGTCCCAACTTCCTGAAAGAGAGCTACTTCCTGTCTGTACGTCTTTTTTATAGTATTATTGTTCTACCTTCTCATTGGTTGTAAACACAAACACGTGACTGCCTCATCACTGTCTGAATGTACAGCCCCCTAGGTCTTAAACGCATATGTCTCCAATGCTGGCTGTATCCCTGAACACACAGAGATCTATGGGATTAAAGGCGTGTGCCACCACCGCCACACTCTGTCTATGGCTCTAATAGCTCTGACCCCCGGGCGACTTTATTTATTAACATACAATCAAAATCACATTTCAGTACAATTAGAATACCACCACACTTCCCCTTTTCTTTTTTTTTAAAAAAGGAAGGTTTTAACTTTTACACATCTCCAAAGCCAGCTTGGTATATTTGGGAATTTGGGTGTAGCTTCTCTTACTACTTCCTGCTGGAGGGGGGCGCTGTATCTTATGGGGACACAAAGAAAATTTTAGGATCATGGAGTAGTCTGTGAGGCTGTATCGTCTGAGCCAGTTGCCTTGAAACAATTCTGGATGTTGGATCATCTAATCCATGGTGTCATCAGAGACCTTTCAGGTGGTCTTGGCTGGTCAAACCTGATGTATCTTAATCTGGAACAAATCCATAGCCTCTGGCTTTCTGTAGAAACAAAAGCAGAGCCTCTTTTCCAAAGTAACATATCCTTATATCCACATTTTGAAGTCAAGGTACCTTTAAAATACACATTTTGGCAGAACTCAACAGCTTTTGCAATCAAATGTTTTTCTTCAGTTACAAATATAAAAGAGAACGTAATCCAGATTCTCTGTGTGGTAGCCATCTTTATGTGGCTTATTTTTTTATATTACCTTGAGCCTATTGCTTTAAACTGCAGCCTTTTGAGCCTGAAACGGAACTGTGGCTGCTGGCTCCGCCCACTTCAGCTTCCCAACATGGCAGTGGTACATTTTCTGTCAGCTCTGGGAGCCATTGTGGGTCTATGCTTTTATCCAAGCAGCATGTAGCCCAGAAACCTCCTTTTTTGTTTTGTACTAGCAAAGGCTAAATCCACCATGCAGCTTAATGTGCCACTTGCAGAGGCCTCATTCCTGCCATACTGCAGATTGAACTCGCATGCTAGGAACCCACCAGTAGCTCAAACCAGCAGGCTGCCGCTCATTTGAGAGAGAGACAATTAGGAAGCTGTTTTTAGCTCCATTTTAGAATATTTTCTCAGGATTTAGGTAGAAACTCATGCCAACACATTGGGTGCCATTTGTAGCTAGAGTTTTCCTGCCTTGCCCACAGTCAGGACAAATCTTTGTCACCCGCCAGTCCCACAGCTGCTCAGACCCAACCATGTAAACACAGAGACTTATATTGCTTACAAACTGTATGGCCGCAGCAGGCTTCTTGCTAACTGTTCTTATAGCTTAAATTAATCCATTTCCATAAATCTATACCTTGTCATGTGGCTCGTGGCTTACCGGCATCTCCACATGTTGCTGGTCATGGCGGCAGCTGGCAGTGTCTCTGCCTCAGCCTTCTGCTACCCAGAATTCTCCTCTCTCCTTGTCCCACCTACTTCCTGCCTGGCCACTGGCCAATCAGTGTTTTATTTATTGACCAATCAGAGCAATTTGACATACAGACCATACCACAGCAAAGGAGAGGAGAGGAGAGAACAGGACAGGACAAGACAAAACAAGAGGAGAAAGAAAAAAAGAAGCAAGATACTTTGTAGTATGAATTCATAGTTATTCACAGTAAAAATGTAACTTTGGAGCCTTACTATACTGTACATTGTATATGTAAACTCTCCTTTGATGTATTAATAGATGTTATCAAATGAATTCATAGGAAGTTGAGAAAAGAAAATCTAAAATATGATAATTTAAGAATATTGTATAAGGTTACTTCCATAATGAATTCATACATAAAAGTTCATTACAAAATGTGGATGAAGCAGTAGCAGCTTGGTGGTACAGTACAGCAGAGGAAAAGAATAAAACTTGAACTTTGAAAAATGAAAGAACTATTATACACACAGTTTCTGAGTTTAGTCTTCAGTCAATAATAAAAACACATTGAAGACCTGTGCTTACCACTTAGATCCTCCAGGCCTGACCTACTCCACAGGCATGTAGGCCTCCTCCCATCCATCCCAAAGGCACTCTCAGCTCTTCTGTGACTACCATAAAGCACTAGTTATTCTCATTTCTTTCCCTGCCACATTCCTCTGATCTTCAGATCCTCAAGGCGTTGTCTTTCTCTCCCCAGGAGCTGGGTCTGCTCTTACAGAGAAGTACAACATGGCCTTTTAGAGACTTCCCCTCCCTGTACCACTAGGGAGTCCAGCCCCTTCTTCCCTACAGCCTGCTCTCTTCCTGTGACATCCCTACCCTTCACATCATGTTGTCTTTGTTCTTTCCCACATCTTAAGTGGCCTTGCTTCTCTCTACTGCTGAGTAGACATTGCCATTTCTTACCCAATATATTCTTGCATCCAAGTGCTGCCCATCTGCCTGGAATTAAAAAATGGGAGTGGGTTCAATTTTAGTCAGTCAGTCAGAATTACAATCAGATATTGGTTGGTTGCTCTGACAAAAGGTACTGTGCATGCTACCAAAGGAGAAATATAAACAGCTACCCAACTACAACCCCTATGACTTACAATAGTGACCAGCCTGCAAGACACAAATATATTTTTAACTGTGTTCTAAAGTCTTATCCTTACACCTTCATATAAAAGCTTCCACTCCCTCATCAAGGAAGCTTTTGTTTTTAATTACAGATGAGGACGATTACAGAGATCCATGTCAGGTTAACATGCAGAGAACAAGTGATTCTAGGATCCCCAGCTACACTTGATACATCTTCAATGTTAACACTACATCTAAGGCTCAGGGAAAAATCCTGGAAGAGGGGGCAGAAAGATTGTAAGATCTAAAGAACCAGGATGTGACTGGGAGATGGTATCTTTTAGACAGAACAGGAATGCTTCACCAATGAAATATCAACAATATTGCTTCCTAAACTAGATGTCCATAGCATAGGGGGAATCTCTCAGCTATCCTCCCTAAATAAAGAGCATCATGCAATCACTGACTCAATGATCAAGCTTCCCAAAAGGTTATTCAATCCCAATGGTCAGCTAAAAACACATGTACACATACAAAACATCAACTGTTTTAATATTTTTTTACAAATCAATAAGGAAAGCTCAGCTCATACCCAATGCCATGTGCTCCATAGAGAACATCATAATACAGTGTTGACAATTTTAGACAGAGTAGCAAAGCTTATGAATGTTGAATCCAGACATTAAACTGAAGAAATTTGTTTCAAGAATGAAGCTTAGTGCTGATTCTTGCAAAACAATTGGTATGTAATACCCAGTGTTGAAAAATAAAACTTCATTAATTCTATAGAGCATCATTTCTATGTGGATGATGTTTTTACAATTTTGAACTACTGTGCTTGTACTTATTATTTATCTGCTGTGGGCTGTGTTTCATGTAGCCCTCCTGTAATAAAGGACCCATGCCTGTGAATACCCAAATACAGACAGAAATCTAGACACTGCATTCTAGGGCCTATATACTTCAAAGACCTACAGAATATGACATTTAAAATATTTTTAAAAATTTAGACTTTCTGGACAGTAAGATATGTCTGCTCCTGGCAACACCAATTTATTTCAGAAAGGAGGATGGACATCGAAGACACTCCATATGGATTTTATCTTCACCTTGACAAAAATATCCACTTAGCAAGAAACTATTCTTGCTTGGACTGCTTGATCGACTGGACATACAAGACCCATGAAAAGGTGACCACTAAACTTCACTTGACAAGATGGTCCTTCAGGCTCCTGCTTCGCAGAGAAAACTGCCAGACATTCTACAGGACACCGAGAAAAATGACCAAGAAACTCCAGGCCTGTGGGCTGAAGACAGATACTCCAACTTTACAAAGGAACATGAGATGACTGTCCAGGCTATCAGCTGTCTCTGTCTACCTTTCAAGACTCCCAAAAGTTGCTTGCATCTTCCGGTTTTTCAGGTAATATATCCTTCTGAGGTCTTTGATGTAGTTGAAGACTAGCATTATAATTTCCTCAGTTATGATAAAAGATAAGTTTGATATAAAACCTTAAACTCACAAATATAAGATAGATAGGATATCTTCTTTAATATTGTAACTGTAATTCTTGCTTGATAATTATTTTGTTATATGTAATTTTACTATGGTAAAGTTAAAACCTTTTTTGAAAAAGAAGAAAAGGAGAGGTGCTATGGATATTGCTCTGTATAAATAAACACTGATTGGCCAGTAGCCAGACAGGGAGTATAGGCAGGACTAACAGAGAGGAGAATTAAGGGAACAGGAAGGCAGAGGGGGAGACTGCTGGAGTCACTGCCAGGACAAGGAAGATGTAAGGTACCAGTAAGCCATGAGCCATGTGGCAAAGTATAGATTAAATGGGCTAAATATAAGAGTAAGAGCTAGAAAATGGTAGGCCTGAGCTAATGGTCAAGAAGTTTAAATAATATAAGCATTTGTATGTTTATTTTGTAAGTGGGCTAAGGGACTCCTGGGTCTTGGTGAGACCCTGAGAGAAAACTCCAGATACAGAGCTCAGGTTGTCAGAATCTTCCATGAGGTCTGCTAGAAATGTCTTTGTAAACTCACCCAAAGTGTAAATCTGTGAATGGACATTATTTTCCCTATGATACATAAAATACATTATTTAGTATGAAATAATGCTACTGATTATCAATTTTAAAAATGGAAGATTGAAAATAATGTATTTTATTACCACACGAAATATTATGTTATTGCTTAAGACAAACAAGAAAATGAAATTTATATTTCTTCCTTGAATCCCCAGTACAAAGTACTTCAAATATATTTTCAGGAAATACTGTCATTTACCTAACACCCCTGGGTGGTGACCATGCGAAATTAGCTCTCATTGGCTTGGTATCAGAGTGAAATGAAACTTTTACTTCTTCTGGGCAGAAGGTAAAGTAGAAATAGATTTGAAAGAAAGTTTTCCACAGCATATTTAAGGCTCAAGGTTTCACCTTTTGATCATTCAGACATTCAAGACCCTCTCTGGAGATCTCTCCCACATGCAATATTAGGTGCCTGGATACTTTAAATTACTTGCCCAACAGGTATCGATAAGTTCTTGAATTAATTGACAGATGCTTTCCCAGTACATTGGAGAGTCCCATTCAATAGAGGCCTGATGTGGAAGATCCCCTGCCTCCTGATCAATCCCTGCTTTCCAGTTGGAGGAAAACAGGAAGATGTTTTATGAAATTACTGGTATTTGAAACAGTGTTTAAAACTCAACATAGGTTTGCATAATCTTTAACATAGAATTGGCCTAGAGGAATCATGCCTGCCACAAATTGTAACTGAAAGTTTTCCTGTGTCCTGCCTGGCCTTTGGTCAGGACAAATCTCTCTCACCTGCCAGTTCTGTTGCCCAAATGGATGTATACATGTCAGGGAGGGAATGTCTGCTTGAAGAGCATGAAATGTTATTGTTCTGAGCTAAAGAGTACTCTTATTGAATCAAACACTTGAGAATAAAGTACCAGAGGTCTCCATGCTGGTTGTTATTCGCACATTTATCTGAAAGCCCATGCTCTATAGAAGTGTGACCACCATCTACCGAATGGATTGTGAGAGATGATGCCTTATCAGTGTAGATCCACATTCTGTGAAGACTTTAGAGTGTAGGTCAAAGCACTGAGAATAGGGAGGCAGTAAATATGAAACTAGAGAATAATGCAAAACATCTGAACCTAATCACAATTAACATGTACAAACACTGTGTCCACAAATGAGTTCTGTGAAAAATAATTCAAAAGTATTTTTGGCCAGTTTATAGAAATTAAACTTTTTGACATTATATTATGATAAAAATAACTCTGACATTCTAAGAGACTGAAAGTTTTGTTGAATCACACACCCAGAGTCAACTATACACTTTGAGGTCATCTCAAATTGTGATCATAATGACTACTCAGCCTGTTTGGTCTGCCTGCTTTTACTGTAACACCTAACTTTACTTGCCTTGGATTTCTCATATAATCAGCTTTTGCAACCTAAGATACTGCATAGATCTATACTTATTTTACATTCTTTCCATGTTCCTGACTCAAGAACAGTGCATTTGCATTTGTATGTGTGTGTTATGATGATTATTGGCTAAAAACACAAAATGTAGGTTTAAATAAATTTTACAAAATAACTCTGAAGAGTTGCTGAAGACAACATATACAGATATTGTTTAATAAAATTATGTTTACAGTACTGCTTAGTATTTGGGCCTGCTGGAATAAATTACTAATCACTAGTTAATCTCAGTTAAAAAATTTCTATCAAATATCACTTATTTTTCCCATGTGATTCATTCTGTGCTGTTCAATACAGAGCAGAGATCTTTGTTAAGGATTCACACACCATTTCTCTCTCTCTCTCTCTCTCTCTCTCTCTCACACACACACACACACACACACACACACACACACACACACTGGAAAACAGACAGATAGTGAAAGAGACAGAGAAGAAGAGAGGAAAACAGAGATACAAAGAGATGGAAGACAGAAGAATAGGAAGACCAAGGAAGAGAAGGGGGCTCAATGAGAGAGAGAGAGGGGGAGAGGGAGAGGAGGAGAGGAGGGGCAGGGGAGGAGGAGGTGCAGAGGAAGAGACAGAGACAGATACAGAAACTAGACTCCTACAAGAGGGACAACGTAGGAAGAGTCGAGTAGCGATTCCGTACCTGGGCTCGCTCTTAGTTAAATGACATCAGAGGGAAGTGCTTTTCTTTCCTTAATGTGATTTGCAAACATAATTAATAAATCTGAGTTTACTATTGATGTGTTAAAACCAATACATTTCCATGTTGTGTAAGGAATCACCAGTACATCAAATATACCTATTTTTGTATTCTGTGTCAGTAACATCTAATTCATTTGTAAAGAATTTCAGAACATTGAGTGTGGGTGAAAGATTGCCTAATCTCATGAGAGGGAACCTGGAAGATCCCTTGTTGAGGATGTAAATTTGGATATCTCTGTCATCAAAAGCAACAGGAGCCTGACATCTCTGAAAAACTCCCCTTGCTTGGTTGGGTGGTGAAGAGGTCTCAAAGGAAAGGGAAATTTGAAATTCTTGGGTCAACAGAAACAGTAGGTAGATCTCAGGAGCAGGGGTATTATGTCCTGAAAGCTTCCATCAAGTGATAAACTTTTATTTCCCTGTTTCTCTTTCTGTACCTGGTCAGTTTTTTTATAGTTCATCTTCAACTGCAAGGAAAGAGCAGGGCATTCCATGTAGTACACCATGCCTCTGCCTTCTCTCTTTGGCTCTGAAAATGCTCTCAGACAGGGGATTCTCTGTCTCTGGCAGTTCCTGTACATGAACAGCAGATAGAAAACTTTCATTAATGAATTTGGGACAAAGCAGAATTATGAGAAACTCATCAGCTGTAGACTGTTACTAAGAGGCGTTCATGTTATCCTGATCATGTGACTCATTCATGACCTCGGGGAAAATGATGATGCATTATGCTATTGTATAGGATTAGTTATACTAAAACATTTAATCCTTTAGAACAAAAGTAGTCTAGCCATCCAGTATCACAAAAAGGAAAAAAGAAGTCCCAAAAATGTTTATCTACTAAATCTCTTGCATACTCTCTGCATACTTCCTTCTTTATGTTAATATATTAAAGAGCCTTAAGTACAAAATGCCTTAAAGAAGCTTCTCAATCAGAAAACTATTAACTGTGTTTCTAGTTACTAGAGAAATATGGTGAATCTTGAATGAAATCCTCCATTCACAATATAAAATGTTTCAAAACTGTTACAGAGAGATTGGTTGAGAGTCATTTCACTATAGGAAAAATAGATGTTTTGGCAAATATGTATGAAATGATACTCTTTGCCTGGCAAGCACTTATGAAAACAATTCACACCATGCCTCACTTTAGACTGAGGCTTCAGTAATGGATAGACACCTCTGCACTTCTGCTCACACCAAAGACAGGACAATTATAACCTTTATTTTCATCAGTTTATCAGACAAGGAAACTTCCAAACAGTGGCCCAACAGCTTGCCAGCCCTCAAGTGGTTAACAGCCAAAGCAGCCAAGTTGCTATAAGGGCTTGGAATAAAGTTCCTGATATTAATACTCCCACAGGAATGTTTCCCACTATAGACAAAATATACAGAGACATTTATGACTTATTCCTTCATCTGTAACAAGTTATAGAGCAAAAGGCAGATAATAAAGAAGCTGCATCAACCTTGTCCCGTATATCTGCTTATTAAAATTAATAGTAAAAAGCTTAATTGTGTAGTTGCTAATACCTCACACACAATCACTGATTTTATAAAAGCAGGCCATATGATTGTCCAGAGGAGCACAGGGCACAGATTCTGGCTGTGTTACTATGGCCTCATATGTGTATCAAATGGGGAAGGAAAAGGTCATTTACAAAATTAATATAAACTAAAACTTGACAATCATCCCCAGAGTAGTAAACCTCCCTCTAAACACCTGCAAATGTAAGATGCATTTTTTCTTTCTTTCTTTTTTTTTCTTTTTTTTTTTTTCGAGACAGGATTTCACTTTGTAGCTTTGTGCCTTTCCTGGAACTCACTCTGTAGACCAGGTTGGCCTTCAACTCAAAGAGATATGCCTGCCTCTGCCTCCGAGTGCTGGAATTAAAGGCGTGCACCACCACCGCCCGGCATAACATGCATTTTCAATGGTCCAGTCTGTGTGGATGGTAGTGAAAAAGAGAATTCAATTTCAGGAAACAGGAATGAGCACCCAGGGCTGCTGATGAGAGGACCAGGTCTCTATTTCCCCAGCTTTGAATCCCACTGCTCTTTCCCCAGTGCTGTCTGAGCAGGAGCCCAGCTTGTTGTCAAAGTAGCAGACTCCACACCCTGGGGACTCCACAATATAACACTCAGCTCCATCCCTAATCCTAAAGTAATAAGAGATTTGATTACAACTGCCAAAAGCAATTCTTGATCAGATCAGATATATCAATAACTAAAGACATAAAATTAGATTTCATAGGAGAGGTTAAAGCACCTACCCCAAAATCTATGGGGACCCTCCCAAGAAACTGCCTTTGCTTGTTTTAGGGAAACCAAACTGGACTGTGAAAGGGGCTTTGTCTGTGCACATACTGTTAATTTGTCTATCACTGGCCTAATTCATACTATAGCTTATTCTCAGCTACTCCAGAAACAGTTCCAGTAACTTTGATTTGATTTATTTATATTGTAATGTATTGCCACAGTTTGTCATATTTTGCTTTCCTAAAAAGTAATCATGTCAATGGAGGTGGTAACTGGTAAAGAGCTGGTCAAAATATGGCATACTCTAAGGGCATCCTGAATCAGCATTACTTTGTTCCCAGCATTTTCCCTTGTGAAAAGATGAAAATGACCCTGTCAGATGTGAAATGACAGACAAAGGGACACTCAGAATGATTATTTCTGAGCAAGTCTCCAGGCTAATCTTCTCTGTCATCTCAGGCCCAGGGCAGCTTCCTGTTCCTCCAGGGTTTCTGACACACTCAGGATGTGGGTTGCAACACTGTGCCTTTTGCACAGTAATAGACAGCAGAGTCCTCAGAGGTCAGGCTGCTGAGATCCATGTAGGCTGTATTGGAGGATGTGTCTGCAGTCAGTTTGGCCTTGCTCTGGAACTTCTGATTGTACTTAGTATTACCATTTGCAGGATCAATTCTTCCAATCCACTCCAGGCCCTGGCCAGGCCTCTGCTTCACCCAGTGCATATAGGTATTAGCAATGTTGAAGCCAGAAGCCTTGCAGGACAACTTCACAGAGACCCCAGGTTTCACCAGCTCAGCCCCAGACTGCTGCAGCTGGACCTGGGAGTGGACACCTGTGGAGAGAAAGACAGAGTGGATGTCATTGTCACCTCAGTCCTTCTTCCTTCTTTAGGTTTGGAACTGGAAAGCAACTTACCTGTAGTTACTGACAGAAGGAAGAGGATGATCCATCTCCATCCCATGGTGAGGACCTGTGTGCTCAGTGACTGTGGAGAGGACACTAATCATATGCTGTTATGGGTAGTAGGCATTCCAGTATTTACCACCATAGACTCAAGTAATTTGCATATTCATGAGCAGGATACTCCTTAGAAAAGGACCTAGTCCAGCCAGAGAAGGAGGTAGAGGACACGTGGGTCAGGCAGCAGAATGCTGAGAGCCAAGTCCTAATCCTCTCTGAGGAAGTGTATAACATTCTCCTTCCATGAGTCTTGTGCAGATGCTGAGGATGTAGAGGATGAAACAACAGGACCTAAGCTCTCAATAGATTTCAAGCCTGAGGCAAATGCTCTTATTTGTGACCAGGTTATCAGATTGATTTACAGATTGTGGTTTTGATGATGTTGATGATAGTAATGGGAGATTTAAAACATGCTAAGTTTGAAATTTACATCCTCCTTTCAGATATATGCAAATATTATTTGCCTTTCTAACAGATTATGTACTAAGAAACTCATTCAAATGGCCAAGGTAAATATACTTCAGTAATATTTGCACAACAATGATCATTGTAGCAACATCACTATAACTAAAATATGGAAATAAACTATGTACTGTCAACAGAGGATTTCATCAAGAAGACATGTTTGTATAAACAACACAACAGAAGTTTTTCGTCTACAAGGAATATGGAACTTACATCAGTTATTAAAAAATAGATGCAACAAGCGATACACGTAGTAGCTAAGATCATCTCAGAAATAAAGACATTAAATGAGACTCTCATTAGTAGTGTTTAGAGATTGCATGCTTACATAAATCTATTAATACAAATACAGGATGGTGTACAGTGAAACTGTCTAATAGAACAAAGGTAAAGTATGAGGGGGAAAAATGAAGGGTAGAGATTATGGAGGAAATATACACACTGTACAAAATACACATGTATAATCCTAAACATACAAAAGGTTGATCTTTTTAAATTTCATAATTTATATTCCTTAAATTTTTAATTTAAGTATAAAATATATTATGATCATATCTACATCCACTATGCCCCACTGGTTTCTCTTGGGACCTTCCAATAAGGCTCTCCCCCAACTTCCTGACCTCTTTTGTTTCATTAACTCATAACACAATGAGTCCAATCAGTACTATATACATACACATAGGAGATGTCATTCACTAGTACATAGGAAACTTCCAGAAACCTTCAATGGAAATTGAATATATTTCCTCATCAATCATCAAATGCCAATAGATCTACAGCTTGGCATGGGTCATCAGGAGTTTCTCTCCATCCATGTAATAGTTTTAAAATTTTTCATACTGTCTTTAGTGGTGAGAATAGGGCCCATGTGTACCAAGGTGCATGTGTGATCCTCAGAAGAGAACTTATGGAATTCAATTCTTGTATCCTATTACATGGATCCAAGCAATGAAACTAATATTGCTAAGCATACCGTTAGGCACCTTTACCTGCTCAGTTACTACACAGATTCTCACAAAACAAAATGAACTCAATGGTATTTTTATAGATGTTTACTCTGTTATCGCATTTTGCATTTTTTGTTTCACTTGTCTTTTGCCTATATATTGTGGTTACAGAGATGTGTTTTTAGAATTTTGTATATGCTTGTGTGTGAGAGTATTTAGTGTGTTAGTTTTTTTTGTCCTTTTTTTTATTTTATGTTTTTCTTTGTCTATTTTTTTTACAGAGAGAAAGAACAGGTATGAAGTTAGGAAGGAGAGGACAGAAGAAATATCTGGAAGGAGTAGAGGGGAGGGAAATCAGTGATCAGAATACACTGAAATTTTTCAAAAAACTGTAATATGTAATTGAAAACTTAATAAAACAAACAGAAATGTAAATCAGTGAATAGCTTAACAAAATATTTTTACTGTGTTTGAGCATGGAAATGTTGCATATCAAACACAGCAGGTGCAGGTCAGCTAACAGACTTTGAGAAAGGAAACCACAGAGGACACAGAGTCTGCTCAACACCAACCTCATCTTTCTACTGGGGATTCTTGGCTCCATTGTGCCCCCTGCTGGTCAGGAGCTCCCCTGCAGGTTGGCCTGTCATGGCTTACACTGAAGCTGCACTGTCTCCCTGGAGCAGTAACAGATCCCTGAAACTTCAGTGCTCACAGAGTGCATCTGCAAGGAGAAATGGCTCTTGTTTATCTGGAGTTGCTGACTGGATGTTTCAGAGATTGATGTTAAGATGTTTCTATACTGTCATCAATGCCCCTCTCAATGGCAGGCTCCTCCCTGGTGACAGCTGGATCTAGCTCTAGCAATTCCCACTTGTAGTTTGGTGACAACAGGAGAGAATAAAATTTTGACTACCTTCATCAGACTGTACCTGGGGCAGTGCACCTGATGTCAGAGAACCATAATGAGTCTGAAGCTCAGGTGCAGCCCTAAATATATCCATGAATGCATTCCTGAGACATGCAGATAAAGGTGTCAACAGAAAGAGGATAACCCACTGTGGCACTCACAGAAAGTTTAAAATAGTTCCAGAAAGTATACTGGCATTAAGAAGAAAGTAAAAATGAAGCAAATATATGCTGTGACTCAATCTATTTCCCACAATGCATTTGCATGCATTTAAGGGAATGAGGGAAGAGAGGACATCTCCTTGACAAGGATCTTCCTGGGTGGAGGATATGTGTGCCTACACAGTTTTATCTCTCCATGTCTACCTTTCCAAGTCCAGAGTCCTCATAGTCTCAGACAGGGCGTGTGTTAGTTAAGCTTTTCAGAATTTGAACATTTTCATGGAAGAGTAATGAATTTGGAATATGCTCCTAGGAATGGGACAATTCAATAGCAATATAAGGATATGTGTGCATCTGTGTTTAAATGTCTAAAGTGTTCCTATAATATTAAAATAAAAATACATACAACATAAATTCAGGCTATTCATGTATATTTGCTCTAATATCAGGTCATGAGTCTGATGCACCTAATATTTCATGATAGAAGGAACTGGGACCAGTCTGATGCATGTCTTCTCTTCTATCACTGGTCAGAATTGATATGATATCATGTGAACTGTCAGTACACAGAGAAATACACTCTTCTCACTATAAAGGAACACTTATTCCCACAATTCAGGGTGCTGAATGGTTTTGTCTTGGCATTTCAGAATCTCTGTTGGGCTGAGTAATGCTTATAAAGCTGCATTTCATACTTCAGTACATAGGATCCTAATGGCTATCATAAGTTACAATGGATAGGAGTGAATACCTACTGAATAGTATGGAGACATTCTCCTCTTACAATGTAATCCATTCACAAAATTCTGGGCTCTGTGAGAATATAAATAGGTACTATGAGCTTATTCTCCTGAGTTAAAGTAATATTAGGATTACAATATGTGCAAATCTGATGCAAGAAACATGAAAGTGAACAGAAGTTAACCTTGAATACATCACACATTGATTTCTAGGTTTTTTTCCCATTCCCCCTTTACTCTGTTGGTTTTTCCCTTCTCCTCTGGCTGGACTCTGGTTTCATTGATCATAAATCCCCAGAAGTTCCTTCTGTAACTGTCCTGTATTTTACTCTTCTAAACACCACTTAAGGACCTGAGTACAAATTGCATAATTCCTGAGGCCTTCCACAGGGAGGACTGTGTTTAGAAACTGGCCCACATCTCACTCTGATACTCACAGATTGATGCACCACTGTTTCCTCATTGGTAAGATATATAAGAGACAGGATGATCCAGTTTACTGATGTTACTGGACATCTCTGGAGTGTTCACTCTGTAAGTTGCCTCTGACGGAAGTTACAGACAACCTCTGCAGCCCATTCATCTGGGAAAATGTCATGAATCAGCAATACTAACAACTAAACAGTCTTCAGCAAGGCACCAAGGAAGACTGTGACACCCATGTATCCCAAAGATTGGAAGAGAATGTCTTGTGCCACTGTTCTGTAACATGCAGGAATTACAGGGCAGGATATTAAGACTGGGGAAGACTAAGAATGTGAAATCAGTGATCACTGCTTAATATCAAAACCTATTCCTAAAAGCTCAGAAATATGAACTGGCATGATGAATAATTTTTGTTAATAAAACTAAACAGCAACATTTGTCATCTAGGAATTAGACATTGATATGAAATGTGATCAAACATTTCTGTTCTAATATATTTACATAATCCTGGGAAACACATGCTCATGTTAATATCAACATGAGAATATGTGGATCAAGTTCCCTAATTTAAAACTCCTATTCTCTGAATCTTTCATGCAGGTTGACCAGGAAACTTCTTTATGTAGTAGAATTAGTCCTTAGTCTGCTGTTCCTTTCCTTGGTACTTAACCACAAGTACTGAGAAACTCTTCAGGTTTTCTTTCCTTTCTTTGCATCCTCAAAGCAGACTCCTATTACTTTAGTGTGTCTGATACACCTGAGATACGTACTGTGACACTGTTCTTTACACACTAATAGATGGCAGAGTCCTCAGATGTCAGGTTCCTGAGGTCTGTGTAGAATGTTTTGGATATTGTGTCTGCATCCAGTGTGGCTCTGTGCTGAAACTTCTTCCCTTAGTTTCTTTAGCCAATGATTGGGAGTAATCTTCCAATCCTTTCAAGTTCATATCTAGGTTCTGCCTCACCCAATTATATAGGACATATAGAGAAGCTATCTGAGTCAAAGTCCTTGCAGGAAAACTTTACTGAATCTCCAGGACTTCCCAGTCCAACTCCAGACCGCTGCACCTGAACCTAGGAGTGGACATCACATGTAGAAAGGATGTCATGATCACTTCAGTCACTGGCTCCCCATCAGTCTGGCTCCTAGTAATGTTCTTGTCTATGCTGCTGCCACAAGAAAGGGGATGATCTGACTTCAGTTCATAGTGAGAACCTGTGTCCACAGGGACTCTGGACAAATGAGGACTAATGTGATACTGTTTGTTGTGTGGATATCACCATATTTACAAGCACAAGGTCTGTAATTTACCTAGTCATGAGGAATGGTATTTCTCAGATCAACACCTTATCTTTTTTTGAGATAGAACAGGTAGTTTTTTCTATATTAGTCAGTGGGAGGATCAATTTCACGAATTAAATCAGTCTGGGTAATTACCTTCCCTGCCTCATTCTGGCACCTGTGTGAACAGAGCTCTTCCATCGCAGTGAGAATCCATTCATCACATCCATGTTCAAGAAAGTGAACCACAGTTCAAGGGTTCAAAAGTCTTGCTTCTCTTCTTTAAAATGTACCTGGTGATGCTGAGTAGATATTTCAAGGATGGATGATGAGCTGTGATTCAAAGAGTGTCTCCATGAACCACATCTTTTCTCTAAAAGCTGTTAGATCAAGATTTATCAGTGAACACTGGCAATAAAATGAGTTACCAGAAACAGCACATGTGATGGACAGGCTCCACAACTGCTCTATAACACAATTTCCAAAATCCTTCAGCTGCCCTTGGGACATAAACTCACAACACCATGAATAGGAACAATGTGTTACTAACAGCTAAATCCCCACCTGCAGAAAATATTTTCACATTTGAGAAATGACCAGAATTTAGGGAAATTTGGACTGTGAAGTCTATGATGCAGTTGACATCTTGTACATTGCACAAAGGACATCTGGAGCTCATTGGACATGAGAGGATAAGGAATTTCTGTCCACATGACCTGGTGAGGAGTCCTTTCATGATTATCATCTGTTGTATTGGAAAAGCCCATGAGGATAAGAAAGGATAAAGATGAACTATGATAATAAATTCCAGGAAGAAAATAAATATACCAGCAGGAAAATGAGCACCCAAACAACTCTCAGCCTGAGGTGCTCACATGTGTGAGAAGAGCCAGGAACAATTGGAAACAAACTGGGTTTTCTACTCACTGGGTCTTGTTTATACAACTTTTTGAATTTGATCTAAGTGAAAATGTGTTTAAATGACAGAATCTCACTGTGTGGTGGAAAATTTCATAATATAATTAATTATTCCATCAATGGCAGAGGCATTTCTGCTCCTGAAAGTGACAATATGCCTTTGTAGAGCCTGAATATTTGTTTTCCCAATAGAAATAAAGCAAAACAAAAACAAAAACGCATATGGCTATACATAGATAAAAAAGATTGGATTCAGATTTGTCAAAGTTATAACAGAGCCAAAAATCTAGAAGGGTACTAAGTGGCCTGCTGGATCTTAGAACAGAAAAAAATATATATTTCTGATTGTATGCTGTGCCATAGTGATATCTCATCACTGTGCCTTAATATAATACAAAGGTTTCACCTGTGCCATTTAAGACATAAATCTCAGTGACAACTTAGCCGTGTTTGTGGAAGTTGAGATGAGGTGAAGAAGGATGGGTTTTGTTTGGTGACTCCACAATAACTTCATTTCCCAGCAGTTTATCTCCTTTTCTAACGTTTGGAAAATCCAGTGGCATTAGATATCATCTTGTGATAGAATAGTCAGAAACAGCTCAGGTGTAGACAGTCCCTCTGATGGATTTATGTGGCCAGGTGCAGATACCTGTAAACCCTGACAGTCACCACATTGGAAACTTATCAAGAACCAATGGTCAACAGAGAGGAACCCTGATCTTGGGAAACTGAAACAGAAAGAATAGAAGACCCAGTAGTATTATTGTCTTAGTTAGGGTTTTTATTGCTGTGTAGAGACACCACGACCACAGAAACTCTAATAAAAAGAAGTTTAATTGGGGCTAGCTTATTGTTTCAGAGGTTTAGTCTAGTATCATCATCAAGTAGAAATAGTGCTAGAAAAGGAACAGAGAGTTCTATATCTTGATCTGCAGGCAATAGGAATGAACTGTGACACTGTGCAGCATCCTGAGCATAGGAATCCCCAACAGTGACACACTACCTCCAAGAAGTCTACACAAATTACAACAAAGCCACACCTACTTATACAGCTACTTCTTTGGAGGGAATGTAGTCTATCATACCGCCACAACTATCCTCTAGACCAATCCTTCCCTTATCCAGGTACCTCAGCCCTGTGTGAGCAGAGACTTGTGCACTCCCCTCCACTGAGGATGCAATTTTTCCTCTGGAGATTAGAAGGATATTTGAGTTTTGAGGCCTCTGTACTTACAGACAGAGATGGCCAGAGATCAGGTTCTTCTGGATCTTCCATGTGGTCTGATAGAAATTTCTTCTCAATCTCACATAGAATGCAAGTCTGTGATGGGATATCATTTGCCATATGAATCATAAAATCCCTTGTTTAGTATGAGATAATGCTACTGATAACCAGATAACCAAACAAAAGATTAAAAAAAAGATAATTTTATAGAATACAGTAAGATTATATTATTGCTTAAAAGCAAACAAGAAAATGTAATTTATGTTTCTTGCTTGAATCCCCAATACAAAGTATTTCAAATATATTTTTAGGGAATACTGTGACTTACATATCACCTCTGGATGGTGGCTATAGAAAAATTACCTCTCATAGGCTTGGAATCAAATTGAAATGAATCATTTGCTTCTTCTGAGTAGAAGGGAAAATATAATAATTTTTCCACAACATATCTCAGTCTTAGGGATTCACTTTTTGATCTTTCAGACATTCAGAACCCTCTCTGGAGATCTCTCCCACATGTGGTATGAGGTTGCTGGGTACTTTAAAATGGCTTGTCCAACAGGTGTTAAAGAAGTCCTTGAATCAAGTTCTTTTAGACACTTGACAAATGACTTCCAGTAAACTGGAGAGTTCCATTCAATACAAAGGCGCAAAGTGGAAGGTTCCCCTCCCTCCTGGTCAATCCTGCTTTCCAGTGGGAGGAAGACAGGAAGATGTTTTATGAAATCACTGGTACTTAAAACAGTGTTTAAAACTCAATATATGTTTTTAAAGTCTTTAACATAGAATTGGCATATGGGATTCTTGCCTGCTACAATGTATTCCCCACATGGTTGCATACATATTAAATACATGATATTGATATTTGTCACGGGGGAATGTCTGCTAGAGGAACATGAAATGTTACTGTTCTGAGCAAAAGAGTCTTCTTATTGAATCAAACCCTTGAGATTACAAAGTACTCACGCTCTCCATGCTGGTTGTTATTCACACATTTATCCAAAATCCCATGATCTATAAAAGTGTGATCACCAGCTACCCAAAGGACTGTGTGAGAGAAGATTCTGTATCAGTGTAGGTCCATGTTCTGTAAAGATTAAGAGTGTATGTCAGAGTACTGAGACTGGGAAGGCACTAAATATGAGACTAGAGAATACTGCATAATTCATAATTTCAAAACTTTAGACAATTAACATGTACATAAATTGTGTCAATAAATGTGTTCTGTGAAAATTGTTTTAATAGTACATTTAACCAGTTTACAGGACTTATACTTTTGTGGTAATACATTATGATAAAAATATCTTACATCCAAGAGACTGAAACTTTTGCAGGACCACACAGCCAGAGTGAACAATGCACTTTGAAATTCTTCAGATTGTGATCATACTCTAGACTAATACTGTTTGTTTAACCTGACTTTAAGTTACTAAAGTCACACCCAATGTTACTTTCCTAGGATTTCCCATATAGTCATCTTCTGCAGCCTAAGATAATGCATATCTCTAACCTTATTTTACATGCTTTCCTTGCTCCTGACTCAAGAATAATGCATTTCTGTTTGTATATGTATGTTATGCTGTGGGTATGCTCTGTATAAATAAAATGCTGATTGTCCAGTAGCCAGGCAGGAAGTAGAGGTGGGACAAGCAGAGAAGAGAATTCTGGGAAGTGGAAGGCTGAGGCAGAGAGACACTGCCAGTTGCCCCATGACGAGGAAGATGTAAGATACCAGTTAGCCACGAGCCACATGGCAAAGTATAAATTAATAGAATGGGTTAATTTAAGATAGAAGAACTAGATAACAAGAAGCCTGAGCCATTAGGCCAAACAATTTAAATAATATAAGTGTTTGAGTGATTATTTTATAAGTGGGCTGTCCGACTGCCAGTCTTGGTGGGACCTGGAGAGAAAACTCTAACTACAGTGTTATGATAACAATTGGCTGAAAACACAAAATGTAGATTTAAATAAATTTTATAAAATAAGCATCAAAAATTGCTGAAGACAACATATACAGATATTGTTTAGTAAAAATATTGTATATAGTACTGCTTATTATTTGGGTCAGCTGGAATAAGTTAATAATCCCTAGTAAAACACTGTTAAAATTTTCTGTAAAAATTTCCTTATTCTTTTTCCATGTGATGCTCTCTGTGCTGTTCAATAAATACAGAAAAAAGAACTTTGTTAAGGATTCAACACACACACACACACACACACACACACACACACACACACACGCGCGCGCGCGTGCGCACGAGAGAGAGAGAGAGAGAGAGAGAGAGAGAGAGAGAGAGAGTAAAAGAGTCAGAGATAGAGAGACTGAGAAACAGAGACAGAGAGATGGAGAGACAGAAGTACAGCGAGGCGGAGGCAAAGGGGGGCTCAAGAAGACAGAGAGAACAAGAAAGAGACAAATAAACAGAGACACACAAAGAGAGGTGTAGAGGGACAGACAGATAAATACTGCAATTAAGAGCCTGCAACTGGGACAACAGAAGACATCCAGTAAGAGTCAAGAAGGGTCAAGAATTCAAATGTGGGCTTGTTCTTGGTTAAAGGACATCAAGGAGAGTGCTTTGATTACATCCCTTAATGTGATGTGGAAACGCAATTGATGAGTCTTAGTTTATTGTTGATTTGTTAATACCAATACATTTTTATGTTGTGTGAGGACTCACCAATACATTAAATATATCCATTTGGGGCTCTGTGTGAATAATATTTAATTTTTTAAAGCATTTCAGAGCACTCAGTGTGAGCCAAGGATTGCCTAAACTCTTGAGAGGGAATCTGGAAAATCCCTTGTTGAGGATGTGAATTTGGACATCTCTCCATCATCAAAAGCAACAGGAGCCTGGACAGCTGCAGAAAGCTCCTCCCTCCCTTGGTTCAGTGGTGGAGAGGTCCCTACGGAAAGGGAAATTTGGACTTTTCTGATCAATAGAAATAGTAGGTGGATCTCAGAAGCAGAGGTACTATGCCTTGAAAGCTTCCATCAAGTAATAAACTTTTATTTCTTTATATCTCTTTCTGTCTCTGGTCCAGTTTTGTTCTAGTTCATCTTCCATCACAAGGAAAGAGCAGGGCATTCCATGTAGTGCATCATGCCTCTGCCTTCTCTCTTTTTGCTCTGAAAATGCTCTCACTGAGGGGATTCTTTGCCTCTTACAGTTCTTGTCCTTTCACAGCAGATAGAAAATTCACAATAAGGAATTTGGCTGAAAGTCCAAATCAATGATTAAGTAAGATAAACTCATCAACTATTGACTGTTATTAAGAGACATCCATAACATTCTCATCATGTGAGTCATTCATGATCTTGTGGGAAAATATTGATCAATTGTGCTGCTCTGTAGGATCAGTTATACAAAACTATTTAATCCTTTGAACAAGGTTGGCCTAGCCATCACCAAAAGGAAAAAGAAGTCCCACAAAAATGTCTACCTACTAAGTCTTTTGCATGCTTCCCTTCTGTATGTTAATATATTAATAATTTTTACCTATAAGATGCCTTAAAGAAGCTTCTCAGGCAGGAGAACTATTAACTATGTTTCTAGTCATTAGAGTAGTATGGCAAATCTTGAACAAAGAAGCCTCCATTCACCATATAAAAGATCTCAAAAAATGTTACAGAGAGATGGTTTGAAAGTGATTTCATTATAGGGACAATAGCTGTTATGGCAAATATTTATGAAAGGATACCCTTTGCCTGCAAAGCCCTTGTGAAAACAATTATCACCACCCCTCAGTTTAGACTGTGGCTTCAGTATGGATGGGTGAATGCTTGTCCACTGCTGCTCACAACTAGAGGCAAGAACCCCCTAGAAACATTACTCATCATCAGTTTGTCATACAAGGAAACTTTTAAAGAGTGGCCCAACAGTTTGCCAGCCCGAAAGTGGTTGACAGCCAAAGGAGCCACGTTATTATAAGAGCTTGGAATAAAGTTCCTGATATCAATACTTCCACAAGCACATTTCCCACTATAGACAAAACTGTAGGCAGAACTTTATGACATTGCCAACCATCGACAGCAAGCTGTAGAATGAAGGCAGATAATAAGGAAACTGCTTTCACCGTGTCATTTTCATCTGCTTATTAAAATGAAAGCTGCAACTGTAAAAAGCTTCATTGTATTTGCTTATACCTCTAATGCTATTGCTGATTTCATAAAAGCATGCCAAAATGCTGGCTCAAAGGAATATAAGGCTCATATTCTAAACATACTTTGATGACCTCCAATATGTTTCAAATGTGGAGAGAAATAGCCATTTTCGTGTGTGTGTGTGTGTGTGTGTGTGTGTGTGTGTGTGTGTGTAAATCCTTGCTAATCATCCTCAGTATAATAAATCACCCCCTAAAACACCTTCAAAATGTAAGATGAATTTTTATAGTCCAGTCTGTGTTGATAGTGGTGACAAAGAGAATCCAATTTCAGGAAACAGGGGAATGAGCACCCAGGGCGGCTGATGACAGGACCAGGTCTCTACATTCCCAGCTTGGAATCCACTGCTCTTTCCCCAGTGCTTTCTGAGCAGGAGCCCAGCTGGTTGTCAAAGCAGCTGACTCCACAGCCTGGGGACTCGATATGACACTCAGCTCCATCCTTAACCCTAAAAAATACGATATCTGATTACTACTGCCAAAAGCTATTCATAAGCAGATGTGTCAATAACTAGAGACATAAAATTACATTTTGTAGGAGAGATTAAGACACCTACCCCAAAATCTATGGAGACCTTTTCCAACAAACTACCTTTGCTTGTTTTAGGGAAACCAAATTGGATTGTGAAAAGAGCCTTGTTTGAACATATGCTGTTGATTTGTCTTTTACTTGCCTAATTCATATTACAGTTTATTGCCAGCTACTCCAGCAATAGTTCCTGTTCCTCAGATTTAAGAGATATTGATTTTATAATGTATTGTCACAGTTCATCCTATTTTACTTTATGAAAAAATAATCATGTCAATTGATCTGTTCCCTGGTAAATAGCTGGTTAAGGTATGGTATACTCTAAGGACATCCAGAATCAGCATCACTTTATTCTCAGCAATCCTTTTGAAAGTTGACAAAGACCCTGTAAGATGTGAAATAACAGACAAAGGGTCACTTAAAATGATTATTTCTGAGCAAGTCTTCAGTCTAGTCTCTCTGTAATTTCAGTCCCAGGGCAGCTTCCTGCTCCTCCAGGGTTTCTAACACACTCAGGATGTGGTTTGCAACACTGTGTCTTGTACAGTAATAGACCGCAGAGTCCTCAGATGTCAGGCTTCGGAGATCCATGTAGGCTGTATTAGAGGATGTGTCTGCAGTCAGTTTGGCCTTGCTCTGGAACTTCTGGTTATACTCAGTATTACCATTTGCAGGATCAATCCTTCCAATCCACTCCAGGCCCTGGCCAGGCTCTGCTTCACCCAGTGCATATAGGTATCAACGATGTTGAAGCCAGAAGCCTTGCAGGACAACTTCACAGAGACCCCAGGTTTCACCAGCTCAGCCCCAGACTGCTGCAGCTGGACCTGGCAGTGGACACCTGTGGAGAGAAAGGCAGAGTGGATGTCATTGTCACCTCAGTCCGTGTTCCTTCTTCAGGTTTGGAACTGGAAAGCCCCTTACCTGTAGTTACTGACAGGAGGAAGAGGATGATCCAGCTCCATCCCATGGTGAGGACCTGTGTGTTCAGTGACTGTGGAGAGAACAGTGGTCATAAGTTGTTTTGGAGCGTGGAAATCCCTGAATTTACTACCATAGACTCAAGTAATTTGCATATTCATGAGCAGAAGATTTCTTAGATAAGGACCTAGTCCGGCTGCAGAAGGAGGTAGAGGACACTTGGGTCAGGCAACTTGATGCTGAGAGCCAAGTCCTAATCTTCTCTGAGTAAATGTATAACATGCTCCTTCCTGAGCCCTGTGCAGATGCTGAGTATATAACATCAGGACCTAAGCTCTCAGTAGATGTGAGACCTGAGGCAGTTGCTCCACTTTGTGACAAGTTTGTCAGACTGAATTACAGATGGTGTTTGTGATGATGGTGGTGGTGGTGATGGAAAATTTAAAACCCGCTGATTTATGAGAATTTACAACCTGCTTATAGATATATGCAATTAATAGTTGCCTTTCCAACATATTATATACTAAGAAACTCACCAAAATGATCAAAAGGAGATATACTTCAGAAATATGTGCACAATGGTTATTGCAGCAACATGACATTAACTAAATAATGGAATTAAACTATCTGTCAACAGAAGATTTCATCAAGAAGAGGATATAAACAACAGAACAGAAGTTTTTCATCTTCAAGGAATATGCAATTCACATCAGTTATAAAAATGGATTAAACTAGAGATAAATGTATTAAGAGCATCTCAGAAACAGTGACATTAAATGAGACTCTCATTAGGACTTTATAGATACTGCATACTTACATACAACTATGAATGCATACACATAATGATGTAAAAGTGAAATTGCCTAGTATAATAAAGGTAAAGTATGAGGGGAAAGGAAATAAAGAGTAGAAATTATGAGGGAAATATACACAGTGTACAAAATATATTTATGACAATTCTAAACATATGTAAAATTGTTATTTTTAAATTTCATAATTTTTATTCTTTTAAATTTCAATTCATGTATAAAATATATTATGATCATATCTACCCCTAGTATGCCCATCTTACTCCTCTTGGGATCTTCCAATAAGGTTTTCTCCCAACTTCTTGACCTCTTTTGTTTCATTAACTCATAACACTGTGAGTCCAGTCAGTACTATCTATGTACATATAGATGGGTTCATTCACTAATGTATAGGAAACCTCCAGAAACCTTTCAAAGAAATTTGATTATATTTTCCTCATCATTCACCATATGCCAATAGATCCCCAGCAGGGTGTAGGGCCTCAGGAGTTTCTTTTCATCCAAGTAAGAATTTTAAAAATTGTTATACTATCTTTAGTTGTGAGAAAAAGGAACATGTGGAATTCAGTTGTTGTATGCTATCATATTGGTCCAAGCAATCAAACTAATAATGCCAACCTTTGCATAGACCTTTACCTGCCCAGGTATTTCACAAGCTTACATGCTGCAATTGTGATTGGCTTGTTTTGCTCAGGTCTTGGGCTGGTAACTATAGCTGCTGTGAGTTCTTTTGCATAATGGCCATGCCAAGTCCTAAGATAGAATTCCATGACTAGCTACTTCATATTCTGTATCTTACATTCTTTCCAATCACATCTATATTGTGGTTCTTCCCCTTTGGTGGGAGGATGATGTAGATATAGTACTCATCTGTGGCTGAGTACTCTGTCATTCTTTTTTTTTAAATTTTTTATTTTATAATTTAATTTAACTTAATATATCAGCCATGGATTCCCCTGTCCTCCCCCCTCCCGCAGCCTCCCCTGCCTTCCCCCCAGCACACCCCCCATTCCCATCTCCTCCAGGGCAAAGACTCCCCTGGGGATTCAGCTCAACCTGGTAGATTCAGTCTAGGCAGGTCCAGTCCCCTCCTCGAAGAATGAGCCAAGAGTCCCTACATAAGCCCCAGGTTCCAAACAGCCAGCACATGTACTAAGGACAGGTCCAGGTCCCACTCCCTGGGTGCCTCCCAAACAGTTCAAGCTAATCAACTGTCTCACTTATCCAGAGGACCTGATCCAGTTGGGAGCTCCTCAGCTATTGGTTCATAGTTCATGTGTTTCCATTAATTTGGCTATTTGTTCCTGTGCTTTTTCTAATCTTGGTCTCAACAATTCTTGCTCATACAAACCCTACTCTTTCTCGCCAATTGAACTCCTGGAGCTCCACCTGTGGCCTGGCCATGGATCTCTACATCTGCTTCCCTCAGTCATTGGATGAGATTTCTAGCATGACAATTAGGGTGTTTGGCCATCCTATCACCAGAGTAGGTCAGTTTGGGCTTTCTCTCGACCATTGCCAGTAGTCTATTATGGAGGTATCTTTGTGGATTTCTGGGGACCTCTCTAGCACTTTGCTTCTTCCTATTCCCATGTGGTCTTCATTTATCATGGACTCTTAATCCTTGTTCTCCTTCTTTGTGGAGTACTCCATCATTCATTCTCGGCACTTTGACCAGTTGTTAATGTTTGCATTGATCATTACACGGCACACAGAAGCTTCTGTGATCATGGCTTAGAGTAGCATTAATATAAGTGTTAGAAGGCTGTAGCACGAATCTTAAAAGGTCTTATTAATAAAAACAAACCTGAAGCCAGGTATTGGGGTGAACACTGAAAGATCAGAGAAACAGAATAAGCCACAGCTGACTTTACCTTGAAAAAGCCTCAGCTAATCTTGTTACCTCAGACAGAAAGCCTCTGAATCCTCATCTGAATTGATCTCAGGTGAACTACTGCTAAAAGGTAAAAGCTTAAAAAGGTTCTAGTTCCTGGTCCTCACACCTTATATACCTTTCTGCTTCCTTCCATCACTTCCTGGGAATAAAGGCATGTGTCACCAAGCCTGGTTGCTTCCAGTGTGGCTGTGGACTCACAGAGATCCAGACGAATCTCTGCCTCTGGAATGCTAGAATTAAAGGCATGTGCTACCACTGCCTAAACCTATGTTTAATATAGTGTCTGTTCTGTTCTCTGACCCCCACATAAGTTTATTAGGGTGCACAATATATCAACCACATAAGGCAGTTGACAACTTGACCATTAGCAATACAATAGGATCTAGTAAGACTATGTTTTCCATATCCATGGATCTTTGAACATGTTTACCTTGGATAAATCTTTCCTATGGAGCAGGATACAAATACAATTAAAAAGTAGTTGGTCACTACATGATAGTCAGGCACTAGTGGATACATCTTACCTGAAGACTGATATTTCAATCTGCACTGTGTAAGATCATTAGTGTCTTTTCTCTCCCTGTAGGCTGTGTAGCACCTTCCTGCCCTAGAAAACCTAGAATGAAGGGAGAATTTCTGGTTCAGTTCACAGTTGGTTTCTCTATGTCCTGCAAACAAAGTCCTTAGCTAATAGTGAAATGCAGATTAAAACATCTTTAATGCTATGTTTTTGCCTCAGTTAGAATAAGCACAAAGAAGAAAACAAATGACACCAAATGCTGGCATGGAGTGGGAGGGAGTAACCCTTGCTCACCCTTGACAGGAGTGCAAACTAGTGCAGTGACTTTGGAAATAAGTTTGAAGTTCTCACCAAAATATAATGAATAAAATAATGCTTCATCCCACCTATACCCCCAAAGAATGTACTTAAATGACACGACATCTTATTTCAGAGACACTTGCACATCCATGTCTGTCACTGCTGTCCTCACAGCATCTGGGAAATGGAAGCAACTTAGGTTCCCAACACAGAATAAATAGGTAGTGAAAATGTGGGACATATAAATAATGGAATATTACTCAGGGGTAAAGGATGAATCATAAAATCTAGAGAAAGTGAATGGACCTGGAAAAATATGCTGTGAGATCACTCAGATACAGAAAGACAAATGCTATGTATTTTCTACTGTGAGTAGTTGTCAATTGGAATGTTTAGGATTGTGGGATTAATTGTAGAAGCCAAAAGACTAGAAATGTGTCATTGGGGTCTTGGGAAATAAGGGAAAAGATATACTAAACTTTGAGATAAAATGAAAGCAGATAGGGTAGCTAGTAGAGACCTAAATGTTCAAACATGAAGTGGTGTTGGAAAATGGAGAAATGAGGGTTGAAGTCAGCTAAACCAAAGAAAGCTATGTTGAAATACGGTATCTTACAATGTAAGTAATAAATATGACTGCAGAGGACACAGAATACATGTGGCACAGCAAAACAAAGAGGGGAGCTGGGAACCAAGGAAAGTGCACTGTGGAGTAAAGAGATGTCAAATTACAATGTTATTTCTGTAGCAAAATGTCTGGAAATTATGAACACTTTACAGTTGCCTAATTTTACATTTAAGATTTTATTAGTGCTGATAGAATAAATTTGTATTCAGATTTCGCTTAAGTTTTATGCATCTGTTGATATAATATGTTTACCAAAAATAATAACTTTAAGAAAAGGGTATACAAAGCTGGAGAGATGGCTAGATAAGAATTTCAGTGTAGTTATTAGTACTGCCTCAGTGGTCTGGTGCTGACCGTTCTCTATGGTTATGTGAGATTATGCGTACAGAAAGCTGAGCAGAAAGTACATGGATATGATTTGTACCTTAGTTTCACTTCAGAGTCTTTGCACACAGGCACCTGCACGGGTGGACACCTCGGGTCCAGGCACAAGACGACTCCATATGAGTCCATGGTCACAGTGGCTCCGCGGGTGCTCAGAACAGCATGACGTAATGACAGCGCTTTGGGTTGCCCGTGAAAACTCTCTAGTTAGGTCTCATTTCTGAGCATTTAAAATCTGAATAGATTGTAAGAGTCAGAAAGGGGGTGTAGGACTCCAAGCAAGCTGTGTTCTAGACACAACAGGAATAATGCACATGCAGACTCACGGAGACTATGACATCATACACAGAGCCTAGAGCCCCAGTGTTGACAGGGGGACATGGACACTGGCTCTCACCCTTAATCAAGAAGTTTCTATAAATAATGAAAGCATAGTATTAATTCACAGAGTCTCATTGGGTATATCAACCATACTTAAGGACTGACACATTCCCACGTGTAGAAGGACAACACAAAATGAACCCAATGGTATTTTATAGATGTTTTCTCTCATATCACATTGTGCATGTTTGTTTCATTTGTCTTTTGCCTGTGCAACATGGTTACAGAGCTGTGTTTTCATGGTTTTGTGTATGCTTGAATGTGACAGTACGTATCATTTTATTTTTGTTTTGTTTTAATCCCTATTTTAATTTTTTTTGTCTTTTTGGTTTTTTTCCCTACAGATAAAAGAAAGAGCATGGAGTTAGGTAGGAGAGGACAGAAGGGGGATCTGGGAGGAGTAGGGTATGGGGAATTAGTGATCAGAAAACAGTGTATCAATGTTTTATTTTTTTTTTTTAAAAAAAAAAAGCTTTTTTAAGCCAGGTTGTAGTAGTGCATGTTTTTAATCCAAGCATTTAGGAGGCAGAGCCAGGCAGATCTCTGTGAGTTTGAGGCCAGCCTGGTCTACAGAGTGAGATCCAGGAAAGTCACCAAATCTACATAGAGAAACACCATCTCAAATAAACCAAAAAACAAACAAGCAAAGAAACTTGACAAAAGTAAATGAAAACTGAATAAAATAAACAAGAAAATAAAAAATCTGTGATGAGTTTAACAAAGAATCTTACTTGACTATGGAAATGACACATGTCAATCACTGCAGATGCAGAACTGCTAGTGAACTCAAAAAAGGAAACCACAGATGATACAGAGTCCCCCACACACCAACCTCATCTCTCTACTGGAGATTCTTGGTTCCATTGTGCCCCCTGCTGGTCAGGAGCTCCAGGAAACCACAGATGATACAGAGTCCCCCACACACCAACCTCATCTCTCTACTGGAGATTCTTGGTTCCATTGTGCCCCCTGCTGGTCAGGAGCTCCCCTGCAGGTTGGTTTGTCATGGCTTACACTGAAGTTGCACTGTCTCCCTGGATCGGTAACACAACCAACCCTTCAACATCAGTGCTCACAGAGCTCATCTGCAGGGAGAAATGGCTATTGTTTATCTGGAGGTGCTGACTGGATGTTTCAGAGATTGATGTTAAGATGTTTCTATACTATCATCAATGCCCTTCTCAATGGCAGCCTCCTCCCTGAGGACAGTTGGATCCAGCTTTAGCAATTTCCATGTGTATTAAGGTGATAACAGGAGAGAACAAAGTCTTGACTACCTTCTTCAGACTTTACCTGGGACAGAGCACCTGATGTCAGAGAACCATAATGAGTCTGAAGCTCAGATACAGCCCCCCATATATCCATGTATGAACTCCTAAGACATGCAGATAAAGGGGTCAACAGAAGGAAGATGAACTGTTGTGGTATTCACAAAAAAGTTAACAGTTGCAGAAAAATTTATTCAAATTGCAAATGAAGTGGAAACTAAGCAAATATGCACTGTGACTCAATCTGTTTCCCACACTGTATTTGCATGCATTTAGAGGAATAAGGGGTGAGGGGAGGTCTTTATAAGGATCCTCATGGGTGGAGGATATGTGTACATACACAGCTTTCTCTCTCCAGGTCTATCTTTCCAATTTCAGAGTCCTCTTATTCCTGGACAGTGCATGAGTTAGTTAAGCTATTCAGAAGCTGAACATTTTCATGGAAGAAGCATGGATTTGGAATATGCTCCCAGGTATGGGACAATCTAGTAGCACTATGTAGGGATATATGTGCATGTGTGTTTCAATGTCTGAAGTATAGTCAAAACATCAATACAAAATTACATAATACATAAATTTAGGCTATTCATGTATATTTTCCTCTAATATCAGGTCATGAATCAGATGCACCTATTATTGAAAAATGAAAGAAGTTGGGACCAGTCTGATGCATATCTTCTCTTCTATTACTGAACAGAATGGATAAGATGCCCTGTGGACTGTCAGAACACTGATTAAAACCCTCAGGATAATATTCTCCTCTCACGGAAGAGGAACAGTTATCCCTCAAATTCAAGATACAGGAGGTGCTTCCTTTGGCTTTCAGCATCTCTGTTGTCCTGGGTAATGTACATAATGGTGTGCTTCCTACTCCAGTATGGTGGGCTGCTAGTGACTATCATGGGTGGCAATGTGTTTGGACTGATTAATCTGTATGGATTTACAAAGATATTTTCCTACCACCACTGAATTCATTCACAAAGTCTAGATTTAGTGACATCACAAAAGATGACATGAGCTTTTTCTCCTAAGTTTAACTAATGTGAGGATCACAATATGGCCTGAGCTGGTGCAATGTGTGTGAAAATGGGTAAGAGTTTCTGTAAAATACATGCACACATTGATTTCTGGCATTCTCACTCACTCTTTACTCTGTGGATTATTTCATCCTTCTCCACTGATTTCAGCCTGTTTTTATTGATCATTAACACCCAATAATTCTTTCTGTCACTGTGCTATAGTTGATGCTTCTGAACAAAACTGAAGGACCTGAGCACCATCTGCACTATTCCTGACACCCTTTGCAAAGAGACTTGTATCTGGAACCTGGTTCTGATCTTCCCACTCTGATTCACTCACAGATTGATATATCATTGTTTCCTCACTGGTCAGATATCTCAGGTGCAGGGAAAAAACAGTATGGATATGTCTCTGGAGATCTCTAGAATATCCTCTGACAGAAGTAATAAACAACCTGTGCAACTCATTCATCTTGAAAAATTTCATGAATCAGCATCTGTAATTACTAAAGACATCTTAAGTAAAGCAAGGAGGATGACTGTGACATTCCTGTGCTCCAAAGAGTGAAGGAGATGGCCTTGTGTCACTGTGAGTCAGTGTTCTGTGACAGGCTTGTAATTATAGGGCAGGGTATAAGGACTAGGAAATACAATGCATGTGAAATCAGGATAAATGGTTATCTTTGGACCCACCCCTCAAATATCATGAAGACAAAATGGGTTGTTGAAGGAATTTTGTTAATAGTAATTCAGCAGCAAAGTTGGTCATCTCCTAGGAATTAGACACTGATGTAATATATGATGAAATATTTCTACCCAAGAAACTGACCCAACAATGTTGGAAACCTGTGCTCACATTACCATCAGCATGGGAATATGTTGAACAAGTTCATTAATGTAAAACTTCTGCTCTCTGACTCTTACATGCAAGGTGACTGGGAAAACTCCTTATGCAAAGAGAATTGTTAGTCCTGGTGTTCCTTCCCTCAGTCCTTAACCACAAGTTTTGAGCAAGTCTTTGGGACACACTTCCCTGCCCTCTCAGGCCCAAGGTGGCTTCTTGCTCCTCCAGACACATTTGCTCCTTTCTGACACACCTCAGATGTGTGCTGACACTGTGCCTTGCACAGCAATAGATGGCAGAGTCCCCAGATGCTATGCTCCAAGGAGTCTGTGTCGGAGATGGTGTCTGCGTCCAGTCTGGCTCTGCCTGAATCTTCTGTCCATGGTGTGTTCTGCCAGTGCTTGGGAGTATGTTTCCAATTTATTCAAGCCCATGTCCATGCTCCTGCCTCAGCCAATTCACAGAGAAACTGAGGAAGTTATCTGAGTCAAAGTCCTTGCAGGACACCTGTGCTGAAGCTCTAGGAGTTCCCAGTTCAACCCCAGACTGTCACAGCTAAACCTGAGAGTAGACAGCTGTACAGGGGATGCCATTGTCGCTTTAGTCTCTCTCTCTCTCTCTCTCTCTCTCTCTCTCTCTCTCTCTCTCTCTCTCTCTCTCGTCTGTGGCTGGAGATCCATTTACCTGTAGCTGTTGCCAAAGTGCAGCGGATGGCCCATCTCCAGTGCATGTTGAGAATCTGTGTGCTCAGGGACTGTGGACAGAGGCTGCTCTTTTGGTGCTCTCAGGGGTGTTGCAGATCCCAGTTCTCATTTACATATTCATGAGGCAGTGTATTTCTTACATCAAGATCTGACCCAGATTGAGACAGAGCAGGTAGAGGTTTTCTGGATCCTTTCCAGTTATGAATTCTAGTCAGCCTGGGTGAAACTTCTAATTAGAGACCAGCTGGAGTTCCTCATATTCAATGGATCATGTTAGTGTTATCTTCTGCAATGGGGTGTATTATAGAAGGATACGGTGTTGAGAGTATCTGGGAGGAGATGAGAGGAGAACTGTGATCAGAATACATTGCATAAAAGTTTTATTTTCAATGAAAGAATAGTAATGTGTCTGTATTACCTTCTGTCTCATGGCTCAAATACACGTTTTTGAAAAAAAAAAAAAGGTTGATTATCCTAAATCAGTTTGTGGAGAGACTAGTTCATTGCATGCCTGGCACTCTTCACATAATCCAAAGCATATAGCTGGAGGTAATAGGCCCTGGGTTAGAATGTACTGCTGAGATCCTGCTAAATGGACAAGTATGCAAACTCCCTTTTAGGTCTTTATGTTTATAATCATAGTTCTGCTCACAGCTTAGGTCAAAGATCTTCTTTCCTCATTCTAGAGAGTGATAGCAAATGCAGGGACTAACAGAGCCAACGTGTTATGGATAGAGAACTGTGGAGTGCAAAGCATTAAAGGAATCATGGATAGCATCTCCTCCAAGGATTAGGGAACATCATGGAAGCTGAGGTTGAAAGATCATAAGAGCTAGAATATGGAGAGCAGTGCCATGAAAATCTGTCTTTGAATGTGACAAGGCCATCACAACCATGAACATTCAGAGGATGTGGCTATCTGAGAAAGGCAAGAGAATAGGAAGGGCAATGGTTGAGAGAGAGAAAAGGTCACCAGGAGTGGATGAGCAGGGTCAGCAGGAGTGGGTGAGCAGGGTCAGCAGGAGTGGATGAGCAGGGTCAGCAGGAGTGGGTGAGAAGGGTCAGCAGGAGTGGATGAGAAGGGTCAGCAGGGGTGGATGAGAATTGTCAGCAGGAGTTTGTGAAAAGGGTCAGCAGGAGTGGATGAGGAGGGTCAGCAGGAGTGGATGAAGAGGGCCAGCAGGAGTGGATAAGAAGGGGGTCAGCAGGAGTGGATGAGAAGGAGGTCAGCAGGAGTGGATGAGAAGGAGGTCAGCAGGAATGGATGAGCAGGGTCAGCAGGAGTGGATGAGAAGGGTCAGCAGGAGTGGATGAAGAGGGCCAGCAGGAGTGGATGAGCAGAGTCAGCAGGACTGGATGAGAAGGGTCAGCAGGAGTGGATGAAGAGGGCCAGCAGGAGTGGATGAGCAGGGTCAGCAGGAGTGGATAAGGGTCAGCAGGAGTGGATGAGAAGGGGGTCAGCAGGAGTGGATGAGAAGGGTCAGCAGGAGTGGACGAGCAGGGTCAACAGGAGTGGATGAGAAGGGGGTCATCAGGAGTGGATGAGAAGGGTCAGCAGGAGTGGATGAGAAGGGTCAGCAGGAGTGAATGAGCAGGGTCAGCAGGAGTGGATGAGCAGGGTCAGCAGTAGTGGATGAGAAGGGGGTCATCAGGAGTGGATGAGAAGGGTCAGCAGGAGTGGATGAGAAGGGTCAGCAGGAGTGGATGAGCAGGGTCAGCAGGAGTGGATGAGCAGGGTCAGCAGGAGTGGATGAGAAGGGGGTCATCAGGAATGGATGAGCAGGGTCAGCAGGAGTGGATGAGGAGGGGGTCAGAAGGATTGTAGATAGAGAAAAGTGTGAAACATAGTCAAGATATAAAATAGGGATAAAGAGATTATCTCGCTGTGTTCGGTTTCTTTATTCCGCTGAACATTTCCTTTGTTGCACATTCATAAACCCTTTGACATGCTATTTGCATATTTCACCATGTTTGAGGATTTTGCCTGTTATCAACACAGAAATTACATTTATTTGTTTAATATTTGTGTTTTGTGTAAATGGTACTTGTTCTCATCTTACATCTATTTTTAATATAAATATCTACAAATGACAAAACTAGCACATGTCTGTAGGGTAAGGGTGCTGTCTGTTGTTGAGATGTTCACCCTTGTTCCACAAACTATTAAATGCAATGTGGTATGACCACCCATGAGACTGCAGAAAAACTCTCTGCACAACACGTCAAACAGAGCAGATTCACACAAGTCTAGTCTTCTCCTTCTGTAACGAGGACACTTCTGTCTTTTCATGTCAAGCAATGAGCTACTCAATAAGGGACATGCACAGTTAAGTGAATGGTTATCCTCATTGTCCACAAGAATCACACATGAAAAGTATATTTTAATCATACATTTTGTGAGCTAAAGCTGTCCTCACACCAATCTTGGGTCAATGAAAATGTCTGTTTTCAACTGATAATAAGGTGATAGATGGAAAACACGAAATTATTTTGTCCTTTGCTGTAAGTGTAGGTTAATGCAGCAGACTCTTGGTAGAGGTCCACCCTGCACAGGATATTTCTGAAACAAGACTCAGTTGCAGGAAGGTAATCATCATGAAGAAGCAAAATGTGGTTCACAGAGACCAGGCACTAAGAGCTAGAGCTCTTTGCTCAGCAAGAGATCTGTCTGTCTGTCTTCACAAAGCGGTGTGTGATGTTGGAACAGAACATGGTAAGTCCTTCATCCACAGAATATATTATTTAGAAGACTGACACCCAGCTTAAATCTGCAGTTTTTCATATTCCAAGAATTTACAACAACAGATGGCTGAAGGAATCAGGGATATGTGGACTGAAAATTTACCAAGAAGCTTCCCTAAATCGCCCCAGAGCACAGCCTGGGCCTCAGCTGAGTTTAAGTTAAATGGCTCATGTCTGTGTTTAGAACAAAGGTCAGAAGTTTTTGTAAATAAACAAAATGTAATGAAAGATATGATGATGAAAGTTACAGATTAAGTAAGTGAATCAGTGAGAAATACAAACATGTCAGATCTGAGCATGATGTGTGTAGTTCTTAGGGAAAGCAGAAAGATTGGAGACCTATCAGGGTGTATGGGTCACTGAGTGTAGCCTCACCTCCCCCGTGGTTACTCTAATTCAAAACACTGTCCTAATCAGAATACCACTGAGGCTTTGACCTGAATCTCACGAGGGAGAGACCTCACCATCACATGGACCTTCCTAAGCATTTGATCCTCGTGAATTTAGCGGAGTCATTTCTGCATTCAGCGGTGATTTTCTGCACTTACTTTACGTTAGACAGTGGTGTATATATTTTATATTGTGGCAAAACGGAACCTATTTTACCAGATGTCCCAGATCATATATGTAGAGAGCATTCTGAGAAATCATTAGATACAGTGAAAGATGAGAACTAAGAAACCAGCACTCAATAATATCTGCAGCCTTTTCTACAAAATCCTTTTGCACCAACATGCTCTGCACCCCCCTGCTGGTTCTAAGCGCTCCTGCAAGGAGGTTTGTGTCTGGGTTTACACTGAAGATCTCTCACTGTGTCTGCAGTACAGTAATAAATGGCGGTGTCTTCAGCTCTTAAGCTGTTCATTTGCAGGTAGATGCTGCTTTTGGAATCATCACTTGAGATGGTGAATCTGTCTTTCACAGACTCCACATAGCATGCTTCGTAATTATTAACTTTGTCCATAATTAGAGCAACCCACTCCAGCCCCTTCTCTGGAACCTGGCGAACCCAGTTCATCCAGTAGTTACTGAATGTGAATCCAGAGGCTGCACAGGAGAGTTTCAGGGACTTTCCAGGCTGCACCTGGCCTCCCCCAGACTCCACCAGCTGCACCTCACACTGGACACCTGCAAAGAGAAAATCCTGTCAGTTAACTCTCACAAATGTCCACTGTCCCTCACACTCATGTCCACTCACACACTGAGTATCTTTCTTTATCTATAAATTACCTTTGAAAAGAACAACAAGGAAGACCCAGCTCAGTCTCAACTCCATGCTAGATATTCTGCGCTCAGTAATCATCACAGAATGGGAGGACCTATGAGTCTAGACCTGGGTGCCTCTGTCAGAGCTGTAGGGTCAGGGCTGGTTTTCATGAGCAGAGGGGAATATTATTTGCATATCTTTCCGATATATCATGACCTCAGGGGTAGGAGCCTTAGAGGAGATACAATAAGGGCCAAAGATCATTTATAGCATCAAAGAATCACTTATTGTCCTTATCACTATCACTAATGGGACATAGCTCAGTTGAGAGTACTAGTTTGCATGCCTGAAATGTTCATGTTTCATCCCCATCACCACATAGTAGGCAAGAGAAGGGAGCAGGAGTTTCATAGGTTTGAGTTCTGATTGGGCTACACAAACTATGTATGAAAAAGGAAAAGAAGACAAAAAGGAAGCAAGGAAGGGAGAAAGGAAGGAAGGAAGGAAGGAAGGAGAGTGAAGAAATATTACTTCATTACTTAGCATAAAATTATAAATAATAATAATATAAACTTATAGCCTTACTTTACTATGTTTTGTACATATAAACTCTTTGGTTGTCATAGAAATTATCAAATAATTTCTTATGAAATTTGGACAAGATAAACTGAAATCTGATGATTTAATAAATGTTGTATAAGCTTAAGTGTATAATGAATGCATATATTAAGTTAAATTAACAAAATGTGGCTGAGGCCATAGCTCATTGGTACAGGATAGCATGGAAAAAGCTCAAAAATTGATTCACAAAAAGTAAAAGAACTATCAATTAAGTATAAATACTGAGATTATTCTTTGATCAGTAATAAAAACATCTTGAAGACCTGTGTGTACCACGTAGCTCCTCCAGCCCTGACCTCCCTCATGCACCATGCAGGTCTGCTCCTCCCCAACCCAAAGGTACTCCCACCTCCTCAGTGACTTCCATCAGGCGCCAGATAGGTCTATTTCCATTCCCTGCCTTCTGTCCCACAGATCCTCAGGGACTTGCCTTTCCCTCATCACCACCTAGGTCTGCTCGTTCTCTCAGAGAAGACCTACCTGACCCTTTAGAGACCTGCCTTTTCTATTCTACCATGTAGTCCAGCTACTTCCTTTCCCACAACCTACTCTCTTCCTGTGACATCCCTCCCCTTCCCATCATGTTCTCTTTGCTCCTTCCCACATCTTAGGCATTCTTCACCATGGTCTTGCTTCTCTGAACTGCTGAGTAAACATGGATCTTACTTATTCCATAGGCCTCCCGCTCCTCAAGGTTCTTGCTAAGTGCTGCCAAGTGCTGCCAGACTGCCTGGCATTACAGAATCTTTCATCCCCATGCTCCCTTTATAGGATAAATAGTAGTATTTGGTTTCTCCCTGGTCCAACTAACCTCAGGGTCTTGATTCCCTGCATGCTTGGAAGGTGTTCAATCTTATTCAGTCAGCCTGAAATAAAATTATATTTTCATTGGTTATTCCAACAAAAGATACACTGCATGATACCAAAGGAGAAAGGTAAACACAAACCCAGCTACTTGGACCTACAGTAGGGACCAGCCTGCAAGACACAAATATATTTTATAACTCTATTTTCCCTCATCAAAGAAGCTTTTTAATTTTATTTCAAATGGAGACTGTTACATAGATCCATATCAGGTAAACATGCAAAGAACAAATGACCCTGGGGATGCCCAGCTACACTTCATACATCTTGAATGTTAATCCTACCTCTAAGGCTCAGGGAAAACCCTGGAAGAGGGGGAAGAAAAATTATAAGATCTAGAGGACAATGATGCCACTATGAGGTGGTATCTTCTAGACAGAGCAATGATGTAGCACCATGAACTCTAGACAATATTGATATATAAATTAGACATTCATAGTATAGGGGGAATCCTCTCAGGCCTTTCCCCCTAAATGAAGAGCTATAGGTAATCAATGGCTGCTGAGATAGGGAGAATCAGTTTTCTTCAGGTACAAGTTCCCTTATAGGTTATTTTATCCCAATCATCAGCTCTAAACACAAGTACATATATATAACATCAAGTGGAATCAATAGATTAAATACACACAGAAACATACACATGTAAAATATTAATTAAAGATGAAGCAATCATGAATCTGAGAGAAAGTAAGGGATGGATATAAGGGGAATTTTAGTGGGGATATTGATGTGTATAGAACTCAGGTAAAGAAATTCTCAAAAAATACTTTAATTAAAAAAAATCTAAAAAGCAACAGGAAATCTCTTCTTACACCCAAACTCTTGGAGGGTTGTCTGTGTTCAGTGTTGAACACTAAATGGGAAGACCTGGGAATCCAGTGCAGGGCTCCTCAGCCAGAGCTGCAGAGTCAGGCCTAGGCTGATTTTCATGAGCATAAGGAGGCTGTCTCTGCATGTCCTCCTCCCTAACAATGAACTCAGCATTGAAATCATCAGGAACATGAATGCCCAGAGCAGATGAAAAAGACAAAACTAAGTAATGGAAATAATTACTTTTATTACCTATTTATGATGTAATTCCAAATATTATTTTATTATGTGTTTTTAAATCACAGACAGCCCTCTGCCTTATGTGCTCTGCCGAAGCATTATAATACAATGTTGATAATTTTAGGAGAAAAAAACTTTATAAATGTTGAATGCAGATATTAAATTGAAGAAATTGGTTTCAAGGATGAAGCTTTGTGTAGATTCATGGAAAACAACTGATGTATGATACCCAGTACTGGGAAAAAATTTACACACATTCTATAGAGTATTATTTTTCTGTAAATAACCTGTTACATATTTGAATTTTGTGTTTGTATTTATTATTCACCAGTGTGGGCTCTGTTTCATGTAGCATTCCTCTACATCAGATCACTATTTTCAAATATGCTAGTAATAATATAACATGTCTGTGAGTACACAGAGAAATCTAGAGGCTCCACTCTAGCGTCCTGCTCTGATGTCCTTCCAGCTCTCCAGTGGGACCCCCTCACCAGGACATGACACTCTGTACTGGTTTATTGGGAGTGAAACTCAGCACAAAGGGCCTTAAAATTGCCTCTGTGTGAGACATGATTCTCATGTCTGAGTTTTCCTTTTGAGAAGTTCATTCTATTATGAGACAAACTGTCATCATGGTGACTTAAGACAACATTCAAACTGTATCATTTCTGGTTATGTAGCATTTAAAGGAGAGTGGCATAGATTTAAGAAGTTACTGCAGTGTTCTCTGTGAGATTCTTCAAGGTAAGTGTTCTAACTGACACAGGATATGGTTTCCTGGGTTTGTATGTGGTTAACTGAGAGGAATAAACTCTGTGTAGAATCAGGAAACACATTTGCTGGCCCCTCCCTGCACCTGCTGCTCAGGATCTGCTCAACTGATTTATTTTGTTTTCCTCCTTTTTGCTGTCTCAGAGCAACAAGTATTTAGCAATGTTATTGATTATATGAACTTAGTGTCATTTGTAAGTCATACTATAGAGTAGCTGATTGTGAACCTCTGTATTTATCATGCTGGAACATGGTCTCCATTTAATTGATGTCACTGCCATGTAGAAGTTAATTTAAGTGTTTTGTAGATAGTATTAAAGTGTCTCAACCATACCTTGTAAATAAGAAAAGCCATTCTATTAGTTCTGTGTTATTATGATACATTAGGGTCGCCATCAGATAGAGTTCTGTGAAAGATGGAAGCTTTGTCTTTCTTGGAGAAATCCAGCCTATCCTTCTCCCTGCATTGGTCCAGACAGTTTAAATCTAACAACAACGCAGCATCCATACCACTCTTTATCTTTCTGTGGATAGTTCTTCAAATTCACAGAGAGAGAAATCCCTTTCTTTCTATCCTGACTGTGTGGTTTATATTTGAAGTCCATGATACTGTTGACATGTTGTACATTACCCAGATGACTTCCAGAGGACATTGGACATTAGAGGATAAGAAGATCTGTCCACCTTTACCTGATGAGGAGACTCTTCATGAGTTTCATGTGATCTACTTGAAAAGGCCCAGAGTTAGATAAGGAAAGATGATGCTGAAATTTGAGAATAAAGTCCAGAAGGAAAATAAATGTACCAGCATGAAAATAAACACCCCCATCAGCTCCCAGCCTGAGGTCACTCACATGTGTGAAAAGAGCCAGAACAAATTGGGAAACAAATTGGTTTTTCTACTCACTGGGTCTTGTTTATACAACTTTTTGACTTTAATCTGAATGAAAAGTGTGTTTAAACCACAGAATCTCATTGTGTGATGAAATTTTTCAAAATATAACCATTCTATCAATGGCAGAATCATTCATGCTCCTGAAAGTGACGTTTTTCTTTTGTAGAGACTGAATATATGTTTTACTTATTAAAAAAAAAAACAAAAACACATAGCGATATACACAGACAGAAAAGACTGGATTCAGACATGGCAAAGGTATAACAAAGCCAGAAATCAAGAAAAGCTTTAAGTGGGCTTGCTGGATCTAAGAACAGAGAAAGTATGTGTGTGTGTGTGTGTGTGTGTGTGTGTGTGTGTGTGTGTGTGTGTGTGTGTGTTACGGGGTGTTCTGTGCAATACAACTCATGTCCTCACTGTGTCTTAGTGTAATACAAAGTTGTAACCTGTGCAATCAAAGACATAAACCTCAGGCTCATGTTATAACCTGTGCAATCAAAAACATAAACCTCAGGCTCATGAATAACTGGTCTTTAGCTGTGTCTCTGGAAGTGGAGATGAAAATGAACAAGGATGGCTTTTGTTTTCTGACTCCACAATAATTTCATTGCCCAGCAGCATATCCCCTTTTCTAAAGCTTGGAAAACCCAGTGCCAGTGGGAATCAGCTTGTCATAGAATAATCAGAGAGAAATCAGGAGACGACAGACCCTGTCATGAATTTCCAAGGCCAGGTCCAGATACCTGTAGTCCCTGATAGTCACCACATTGGGAACTTACCAAGAACCAATGGGCAACAGTCAGGAACCCTGGCCTTGGGAAGCTGAAACAGAAAGAAAAGCAGATTCACTACTATTATTGTCTTAGACAGGGTTTCAATTATTGTGAAGACACAAGATGACCACAGAAACTCTAATAAACAAAAAGGTTAAATTGGGGCTAGTTTAGAGTTTCAGAGGATTAGTCTATTATCATAATGTAGAAATTGTGCTATAAAAGGAGCTGAGAGTTCTATATCTTGATCTGTAGGCAAGGAAGTGAACTGTGGCACTGGACATATCTTGAACAAAAGAGACCCCAGAGCCCATGCCCACAGTGACACACTTCCTCCAAGAGAGCAACCCAAACTAAAAAGAAGGCCATAGTCATTAATGAAATCACTTACTTTGGGGGCAATTTTCTTTCAAACCAACACAATTATCTTCTTCTAGCCCAGACCTTCCCTTCTCCAGGTGCCTCAACCCTGTGTGAGCAGAGACTTGTGCACTCCCCTCCCCTGAGGAGGCAATGTGTCCCTGAATATTAGAAGAATATTTGAGTTTTGAGACCTCTACAATTACAAGTAGAGATGCTAGATCTCAGGTTCCACTGGGTCTTCCATGAGGTCTGCTATAAATTTCTTCTTAATATCACATAGAGTGTAAGTCTGTGATGGGATATCATTTGCCCTATAATACATAAAATACCTTGTTTAGTAAGATATAATGCTACTGATAACCAGATAACCAAATGGAAAATTGAAAGGAAATAATTTTTATAGCACACGGTAAGTTTGTATTATTGCTTAAAAGCGAACAAGAAAATGAAATTTATGTTTCTTCCTTGAATTTCCAATACAAAGTATTTTCATATTTTTTAGGGAATACTGTGATTTACATGGCACCTCTCGTTGGTCACTATGCAAAATTAGCTCTCATAAGCTTGGAATCAAATTGAAGTAAATCATTTGCTTCTTCTGGGCAGAAAGCAAAGTATAATAAATTTTCAACAGCATATCTCAGTCTCAAGGATTCACTTTTCAATCTTTTAGACATTCAGGACCCTCTCCAGAGAGCTCTTCCACATGTGGTGTGTGGTTATTGTGTATTTAAAATGACTTGTCCAGCAAGAGTTAGACAACTCCTTGAATCAAGTTTTTATAGTCACTTGACAGATGTCTTCCCAGTACATTGGAGAGTCCCATTCAATACAGAGGCCTGAAGTAGAAGATTCCCCTGATCAACCCCTGCTCCCCAGTTGGAGGAAGACAGGAGGATATATTATAAAATGACTGGTATTTCAAACAGTATTTTAAACTCAATATAGGTTTGCATAATCTTTAACATAGAATTGGCCTATGGGATTATTGCCTACCACAATGCATTCCCCACATGGTTGCATACATATTAAACACATGACACTGATATTTGTCATGGGGGGAATATCTGCTAAAGGAACGTGAAATGTTATTGTTCTGAGATAAAGAGTCTTCTTATTGAATCAAACTCTTGAGATTACCAAGTACCACAGGTCTCCATGCTGGTTCTTATTCATACATTTATCCAAAACCCCATGCTCTATAGTATGAACACCAGCTTCCCAATGCACTGTGAGAGAAGATGCTCTATCAGTGTATGTCGACATTCTATAAAGTCTTTAGAGTATAGGTCAGAGTACTGAGACTGAAAAGGCAGTAAATATGAGACTAGAGAATACTGCATAATGCATAATTTCAGAAATATTGATAATTAACATGTACATACATTGTGTCAGTCAGAGCATGATGAAAAATGTTTTAATAGTATTTTTAACCAGTCTATAGGAGTTATACTTTTATGGTAATACATTATAATAAAAATATCTATTACACTCTAAGAGACTGAAAATTTTGCTGGACCACACAGCCAGAGTGAACAATACACTTTGAAATTCTTCAGACTGTGATCATACTGTGTACTCAACCTGTTTAACCTGTTTTTAAGAGAATACTGGAATGCTCAACTTTACTTGCCTAGAATTTCCCATGTAATCAGATTTTACACAATGAGATAATGCACAGCTGTAACTTTATTTTGTGTGCTCTTCCACACTCCTGAATGAACATTAATGCATGTGTGTTTGTATGTATATTATGATAACTTTTTGCTGAAAACACATAATATAAGTTTCAATCAGTTTTATAAAATGAGTGTCCAGAATTGCTGAAAATAATGTACAGATATTGCTTCATTTTTAAAAAGATGATCATAGTACTGTTTATTATTTGAGTCAGTTGGAAAAAGTTACTAATCCCTGATAAAACTCTGTTAAAGATTTCTGTCAAATATCCCTTATTCTTTTTCCATGAGATGCCATCTGTGCTATTCAATAAATATGCAGCAAAATCTTTGATGAGGACAGAGAGGGAGAGGAAGGGAGCCAGACAGAGACAGACAGACAGACACACACACACACACACACACACACACACACACACACACACACATACACACAGGGAGAGACAGAGTCATAGGAAAACACACAGAGAGGGGTGCAGAACAAGAGATGGAGATAGACACAGAGATTTAGACTCCTCCTGCAACAGGGACATCAGAAGACAACACAGGCAAAACCTGGGCTTGCTCTTAGTTAAATGACTTCAATGGAAATGCTTTGATTTCTTTTCCTAATGTGATAAAGAAACATAGTTGATGAATCTGAGTTTATTATCAATGTGTCCAAACCAACTACAAAACTTACATAAATGAATTGGAGACAAGCATAATTAAGATAAACTTATCAACTATTGACTCTTACTAAGAAACATCCATGGGGGTCGCAACTATGAGACTCCTTCAGAATCTTGAGGAAAAATTGTGATAAGTTGTACTGCTCTATGAGACCAGTTACATTAAAACAATTAATATTGTAGAACCAGCTTAGGCTAGTTGGTTAGTCTCACCAAACGAAAAGGAAGTCTCAGAAAATAATGTCTTCCTACTAAACCTCTTGCATCTTCTCTTCATATGTCCCTTCAGGATGTCAATATATTATTTGATCCTTACCCACAAAAGGCCTTAAAGTGTTTCCAGGCAGGACAATTACTGACTGTGTTTCCAGTCATTAGACAAGTATGAAGAATCCTGCCCATGAACCAATCCTCCGTTCTCCATATAGGAAGATCTAAAAAATAATGTTACAGAAAATGGGGTTGAGAGTCATTTCCCTACAGGAATAGTCGATGTTTTCACAAACATATATGAAATAATACCCTTAGCCTGACAAGCCCTCATGAAAACAATTCTCACCAACCCTCAGTTGACCCTGTGTTTTCAGTAAAGGATGGATAAATGCCTGTCCACTGCTGCTCATAACCAAAGGCAGGGACCACTATAAACATGACGTATCATCAAATTATCAGAAGAAGAAACTTCCAAACAGTGGCCCAACTGCTTGCCAGCCCTCAAGCTGTTAACAGCCAAAGCAGCCACAGTGCTATAATGGCTTGGAATAAAGCCCTTGGTATTAATACTCCCAAAGGCAGATTTCCCACAATGCACAGAAATATACAGAGCCATTCATGACTCTGTCCATCATCTGCAACAAGCTACAGAGCAGCAGGAAGATGGTGAAAAAGCTGCTTCTACCTTGCTTCTTTTGTCTTCTTATTAAAATGCAAATTTTAACTGTAAAAATGCTTCATTATATAGTTGCTACTACATCTCATACTCTTGCTGATTAAAAAAAAAAAGCATGTTGCAATGATTGCCCAGAGGAGTTTAGATTCTGGCTTTGTTATGTATTGATATTTTATTTGTGCATTAATAAATAAAGCTTACCTGGAGATCAGGAGGAAAAGGCCAGCACACACCCTTAATCCTTTAACAGGCAGGATTTCTGTGTGTTTAAAGCCATACTAGGGAACAGAGCCAAGCATGGTAACACACACCTTTAATCCCAGTACCAACCCTAGAGACCTGGAGGTTTGTACAGACAGACAGATAGTGACAGACCTATGTAGGAAGAGGAAGTGAGGTAGCTGGTCTAAGAGCCAATGAGAGGGCAGAAAAGCAAAGCATATAAGTCTGGGTAGACAGGAAGTTGCTCCCTTGAAAGCTGCAGATTTGGTGAGGTGAGTTTATCTCATGGCTTTCCCTATTTCCCTGATCTCTCTAAGGCTTTATTTATTAATACACAAATAAAATATTACCAAATTTCAGCACAAGTAAAATAATACCACATTGCAGCACAAATAATATATCACTACATTTCCCCTTTTTTGTCTAATAAAAATTAAAAAAATAAAAAATATATAACTAATATAAGAAAAATATATACATTTAGTACCATAACTATGTACAATATATACAAGCAATAAATACATCAACATTGTCTAGTCCATTTGCATTTGACAAATTCAGAGAAAATATTCTATTATCTATCCTATTTTGGTGAATCCAAAATGTACCAAATTCACTTTCTATCCTAACTTATACTACCAGCAGAAAACTATCTTATGATGTCTTTCAAACTTTTACACTTAACACCTGTTAGTGCGTTTTTTTCTGAATTTCTTAACAAGGAAAATTGTTACTATAACTATCTAATCTTCAAGTCCTTCAGAGATCCAAGAAGGAAATATTATTACCTAGTAAAACAGGAAGTGTAAACAAGTGACTTCCAAAAAAAATGGGAGTTGACAAAAACAGCCAGCTGCCTGGACAGTCACCAGAGACTTCTCTGCAATGCTGGGGCATCATCTTCGGTCTATATGTTTAGCATATCTGACAGATTCATTTGTGAAGTTGGTGTACACAAGGCCAACAGCTCAACCTCACATTCCATGCAAGTATTCCATATACCAGATAAACTTGAATTCCACCAATATCCTGTCATGATTCAGGATTTTAAATTCTGGAAACTGCTGGTGTTTTTGGAATTCAGCTGCCCATTGTTCTTGGCTTCTGGGTGGCTTCATCTCCTTTATTAAATTCCAGTCTACCATTGAGAGGTAGTTACTCCTTCAAGAATAACTGTTCCACTGCACACCAGAAGCCACTGTCTGTTCAGCTGCCTTCAAAGAAAGGGGCACTGTACCTTTTCTGCATTACAAAGCCATTTCAGCAATGGTGCCATATTGTTTAGCCTCAGAGGACACCTATTGTCAAAGATGCAGCCATACTTGTCTTGGCAAGGATCGGTAGTCCTTTGTTTTGTGTCCTGGTTATCCATTTTGGAAAGCATACCATCAGCAGTTGATGTGAGGTCACTTTCTTACAAAGTGGATAATGTTTGGCACAATGAAAGTTAACTCTATATGCAGTTTCTTCAGTGCCCATATCTTCTCTGAAATAGATTGATGCTGCCAGGAGCCAACATGCCAACATGTCTCATAATCATAAAAAAAGAGAAAAATCTAAGTTATTAAAACATTTTAAATGTCATATTCTGTAGATCTCTGAAGGGTTTGAAGATGACCTATCTAAAATATGTCTCTGCTCGACATTGAAAACATACCTAATATGACTACAAGTTCCATTGTAATGACTAACTACTAACCTGCATTTCTTTATATCCAAATAGTTGATAATAATAACTTTCAAGGATTAGCCAATTACGGTATATTGTTAAATGAACTGTATAGGTACACTATCTTGAACAATCTTAGAAATATGTGTATAATATATTAATTTCAAATTGATATCAATATACATAACTTTATATAATATACAAAAATCCAATCCAATGTAAAATATTTCAAACTAGTAGTTGCCTTTTAAAAGTAGATTCAATAGTCTACCTTTTTATCTATATTATATTTTTATCCTTTCTTTTTCTGTTCAGAGTAGATTAAAAAATCTACCCTTTATTCTATCATTTCTATATCTCTTTTTTTTCAGAGTAGACTCAATAATCTACCTCTTATCTGTATCCTCCCTTTTTTCTTTTTTTTTCAAGCAAGAACCTTAAATCTAATGTCCTTTGTTTAGCCTCTTTCCTGATCATTAACATTAACAATTTGTAACCCTCCATCCTAAACAATGACAACTATCCCAAAACCTTGTGACCAACCATCCTAAACAATGACCCAAAACCTATTGAAAGACCGACCAAAAACCACCTGCCCCACCTCTTGGGAATATGGGTGTCCTATTCTTAAAATTACTTCCTGCTGTTTGTGGGTGAAGGCATCTTTAGGGGATCCTGAAAAGAAAAATTTGGGATTAATTGTCAGGTTCTGGAGTGATAGCTGTATCATTTGTTGTCCAGTCTCTGCATAATGCAAAAGTGTAGGGCTTATCTCAAGTCCTCGCTTGAATAGTCTGTGAGGCTCGATCATCTCAGCTAGTCATCTTGAAATTGTCCTGAGCAGTTTGTAGTCCAAAGCTGATCTTTTGGTGATTTTGTCAGCTTAGAGGTATTATTATTGTCTATGTGGAATCGTCATTGTGCGACCCCATCATCTCTTTAGAGACTTCAAATTTGTTATTAGGCCTGGTCATGATTCCCTGCAGAAAACTGATAGGGACTTCAACACAAAAACCTGTATAGGCAGCTAACAGAAGCCTTTTTTCTAGAATTAGTTAGTACTCTATATGTTAATATCATGACAAAAGTTATATATATATATATATATATATATATATATATATATATGTATATATATATATATCTTACGAATTTTGATATAAAGTTCATACCTTAAGAAAAGTTTAAAGAATCAAAATAGAACCAAAGAATTGAGATTAGTGACAATAGAATAGTCCCTTAATTTTTTTGGTTTTCTTCTGTCCTGTATCAGAAAATGGCTCTTTCTTCTGACATGATACATAGAGTTTACATTTATCTTTTAAAAACATGCTTGGGTTTAGAGAAAGAGAGAGCCATTCTCCAACTCTAAAGCCAGCTTTAATTTTTAATTGAACTGGGACTACAAAAAGAACATTTGTCTTAAGTGTCTGTAGAGAAGAGCAGACACAAACATTTAGGAAGACTTATGAAAATTTACATATGATATACCAATAGGCCAATTCCCTCTTTTTGTTGGGACATTTTTCTAGATGATTTGTCATTTGTCTTCAGATATCTCATTTGTCCAGGGTTCTTCAGATTCCTTAGCCTTCATTCTCCTGAAAGACAAATCAAAAACCTTTCCCTAAGACTAACTTTGGGGAGGTTCCCTTTGGCACTTATATCTGACTAAATGAAAAGCATTTATTAGTGGTATAAGTTATTTTAAATTGGATGGTTATGCTGGTTGATGTACTATTAGCTCTTCTAATTAAGAGTTCTCTCTTGCTCAAATCAAACCTTTTACAAATTTGATGGTATCCACAGCTTATCTTCTCTTGTAGAAACAAAAGCAAAACCTCATCGCCAATGTAACACATATCCTGGTTTCCATTCTGAGGTCAGCACATCCTTAAAGTATATAGGCTGATTTACTTCTGTAGTTTTTTTTTTTTTTTCTAATATCCAATGTCTCTCTACTATTGTTCCTTTCCGATTATCACTGAGAAAATTCAAAGTTAATAGAGTATTATGTAATCTATTTCTGTGGATTTGTTACCCCTTTCTGTTTATTTAGCATATCCTTTAGAGTTCAATTTGATCTTTCTAAGACTGCATGGCCTGTAGGATTATGTGGTATACCTGTAATATGCTTTATATTGTAATAAGCAAAAAAGTGTTTCATTTTACCACAGAAATATGCTGGAGCTTTGTCAGGTTTAATTTGTGCAGGTATAACTATGACAGCCATAACTTCTACCAAATGCATGATTACAGAATCAGATTTTTCAGAACTCAAAGCACTTGCCCATTGAAATGCTGAATAAGTATCAATACTGTGGTGTACATATTTTGGTTTTCCAAGTTCTGCAAAGTGAAACACGTCTATCTGCTAGATTTTATTCATCTGATTACCCTTTGGGTTACATCCTACTGGTAATTGAATCTGAGTGTAAAAAAGAACAAGTAGGACATTTCCTTGCAATTTCCTTGGCTTGTTGCCAAGTTATGGAAAAATACTTTTATACACCTTTACTATTGACAAGATGTTATTTTATGAAATTTTGAGGCCTCCATCACATTTCCTATTCATAGTTTATCAATCTCATCGTTACCCTATGCTAGAGGGTCTGGCAGAATCATATGGGATTAGATATGAGTTATATATAAAGGATGTTTCCTAATCCTGATTATATCTCGTAACTGAACAAATAACAAATTTAATTCTGACTCATTAAAGACCACCCTTTCATCATACTCAGAGTCAGTAACCCTGTAGAGAGGTTAATAACAACAGAATAGCATACAATTCCAATTTTTTAACTGAATTATAAGGATTTTGAACCACTTTACTTGAATTTTCTGACCTTGTAACCTGCCTTTCCTTGTATGTTTGCGTTTGTATAAAATGTACAGGCTCCAGATATGGGTGTTTCCCAAACAAAACGAAGCAGAATCCAATCATCTCTCTTTATAAGTTCAATTCTATCACTTTTGGTTTATTTGCTGTTAATTTCCCCCCAAAATTACTGCAAGCTCTTTGCCAAGTTTCACTTTGTGCCCATAATTTGTCAATGTCCTCCTTAGTTAAAGGTACTACATTTTCTGCAGGGTCTATTTCTTCTAATTGATAATTTCTCAATTTTCCATTTAAAACCAAGTCAGAGATCTTTTCCACATAATTTTTTAACTTTTTACTCTGTTTATTTGGTAGAAATATCCATTCCAATATAATATCTTCCTTCTGCATTAAAATTTCTGTAGGAGAACACTCAGAGGGTAAAATAAACAAACTGCAATCAAGATTTGTATCCACATATCCTGTACTTTCTTTTCCACCAAAGTCAATTCTTTCTCAGCTTCAGGTGACAATTTTCTTGGACTCTGCAAGTCCTTGTCACCTTCTTAGGTTTTGAACAAATTATTCACTTCGTCATTTTTTTTCTCCAACAACAAGTTCTCAGCACATGACATAATCCCTTAGAAGGCAGGATTTCTGTGTGTTCAAGGCCACACTAGGGAACAGAGCCACGCATGGTGGCACATGGCTTTATTCGCAGTAACAACCATAGAGACCTGGAGATTTATATAGACAGACAGACACTGACAGAGTCTGTGCAGGAAGAGCAAGTGAGGTAGCTGATCTAAGAGCCAATGAAAGGGCAGAAAAGCAAGGCATATAAGCCTAGGTAGATAGAAAGCCTCTCTCCTTGAAAGCTGCAGAGTTGGTAAGGTGAGGTTAGCTCATGGCTTTTCATATTTCCCTGATATCTCTGATTTATTTATTAATGCACAAATAAAATATCACCACAATGTTATTATGGGCTCATATGTGTTTTACATGTGGAGGGAATAGGCCATTTACAGAAATAATATAGACAGAAACTTGCTAGGCATCCTCAGTATAATAAAACCTCCATCTAAAACACCTGAACAATGTAAGATGCTTTTTTACTGGTCCAGCCTATGTTAATCTAAACATGGTGACAAAGAGAATCCAATTTCAGGAAACAGGGGAATGAGCATCCAGGGCTGCTGATGACAGAATCAGGTCTCTATATTCCCTGCTTGGAATCCCACTGTTCTTTCCCCAGTGTTATCTGAGCAGGAGCACAAATTGTTGCCAAAGTAGCAGACAACACACTCTGGGGACTCCACAATGTGACACTCTGGTCTATTTCCAATCCTAAAACAATAAGAGATTTGATTACTACTGCCAAATGCAGTTCATGATCAGATATATCAATAACTAAAGACATTAAATTAGATTTCATAGGAGAGGTTAAATCACCTAGCACAAAATCTATGGGACCCTTCCAACAAACTGCCTCTGCTTGTTTTAGGGAAGACAAATTGGACTGTAAAAGGGGTTTTGTTTGTGCACATGCAGTTGATATGTCTTTTGCTGACCTGATTCATGTTATACTTAATTCCTAGCTACTCCAACAACAGTCCCAGTTCCTTAGACTAAACAGATGTTTATTTCATAATGAATTGCTACAGTTTGTCCTATTTTAGTTTCTAAAAAGAGAATCATGTCAATGGAGATGGTCCCTGGTAAACAGCTGGTCAAGGCGTAGTGCACTCTAAGGGCATCCTGAGTCAACATCACTTTATTCCCAGCAGTCCTTTTGAAAAGTTGACAAAGACCCTATAAAACTATGAACTGACAATCAAAGGAACACTCAGAATGATTATTTCTGAGCAAATCTAAGCTTCTCTGTCATCTCAGTTCCAGCTTCCTGCTCCCCCAGGGTTTCTGACACACTCAGGATGTGTGTTGGAACACTGTGTCTCTTGCACAATAATAGACCGCAGAGTCCTCAGATGTCAGGCTGCTGAGCTCCATGTAGGCTGTGCTGGAGGATGTGTCTGCAGTTAGTTTGGCCTTGCCCTGGAACTTCTGATTGTACTTAGTATCATCACTTCCAGGAACATTCCATCCAATCCACTCCAGATCCTGTCCAGGTCTCTGCTTCACCCAGTGCACACCATAGGTAGTGAAGGTGTAGCCAGAAGCCTTGCAGGACAACTTCACTGAGGACCCAGGCCACACCAGCTCAGGACCAGACTGCTGCAGCTGGACCTGGGAGTGGACACCTGTGGAGAGAAAGGCAGAGTGGATGTCATTGTCACCTCAGTCACTGTTCCTTCTTCAGGTTTGGAACTGGAAAGCTCATTACCTGTAATTACTGACAGGAGGAAGAGAATGGTCCAGCTCCATCCCATGGTGAGCTCAGTGACTGTGGAGAGGACACTGGTCATATGTTGTTCTGGGGTATGGACTCCCTCATATTTACTACCACATACTCAAGTAATTTGCATATTCATGAGCAGAGTACTTCTTAGATAAGTACCTAGTTCTGCTGGAGAAGAAAGAGGCAGAGAAGAGCTGGGTCAGGCAGCATGATGCTGAGGGCCTAGTCATAATCCTCTCTAAGGAAATAAGCAGCATTCTCGTTCTGTGATCCCTGTGCAGATGCTGAGGATGTAACATCAGGACAAATATTCTCAACAGATTTCAGGCCTGAGAAAGTTGCTTCACTTTGTGAAAATGCTTTCAGATTAGTGACTGTGATGATGATGACAGTGATGGGAAATTTAAAACCTGTTAAGTTATGAAAATTTACAGCCTCCTTTCAAATAAATGCAATTAATATTTGCCATTCCAACAGATTATATACCAAAAAACTCATCAAAATGTCCAAAATTAAATATACTTCAGAAATATTTGCAAAATAATGAATATTTCAGCAACATCACAATAACTAAATTATGGAAATAAACTATGTACCTGTCAACAGAGGATTTCATCAAGAAGACATGTTTATATAAACAAAACAACCAAAGTCTTCCATCTTCAAGGAATATGGAAACTACATCAGTTATAGAAAAAGGGATGCAATTAGAAATAAATGTATTCATTAAGAGCATCTCAGGAACACAGACATTAAATGAGACTCTCATTTGTAGTTCTTAGATATTCCATAGTTACATACACCTAGGAATAGAAATACATGATAAAGTATAAGTGAAATTGTCTAGTATAATAAAGGTAAAGTAGGAAGGGAAAGAAAATGAAGGGTAGATGATATGGGGAAATATATGCAGTGTACAAAATGGTTTTCTCAGTGTCCAGTTATCTAAGATGCAGGAAGACTGAGTTTAGAGATGATTCTGGGCATCTCTGGAGTGTCCACTCTAACTTACCTCTGAAGGAAGTTACAGACAACCTCTATATCCCATTTCTCTGGGAAAATGTCATGAATCAGCAACAATAACTATTATACTGCCTTCAGCAAGGCACTGAGGATGACTGTGAAACTCATGTATCCCAAAGACTGGAGGAGAATGTTTTGTGTCACTGTGTTCTGTAAAAAGAGTTTTCCTGCTTTGCCCACAGTCAGGACAAATCTCTGTCACCTGCCAGTCCCACAGCCCCTCAGACCCAACGAAGTAAACATAGAGACTTATATTGCATACAAACTGTATGGCCATGGCAGGCTTCTTGCTAACTGTTCTTATAGCTTAAATTAATCTATTTCCACAAATCTATACCTTGCCACGTGGATCATGGCTTACTGGCATCTTCACATGCTGTTGACATGGCGGTGGCTGGCAGTGACTCCTTCTGCCTTCCTGTTCTTTCTTTTCTCCTCTCTGCTAGTTCCGCCTATACTTTCTGCCTAGCCACTGGCCAATCAGTGTTTTATTTATTGACCAATCAGAGCAATTTGACATACAGACCATCCCACAGCACTTCCCCTTTTCTTTTTTTAAAAGAGGAAGGTTTTGACATTTACACATCTCCAAAGCCAGCTTGGTATATTTGGGAATTTGGGTGTAGCTTTTCTTACTACTTCCTGCTGGAGGGGGGTGCTGTATCTTATGGGGACACAAAGAAAATTTTAGGATTATGGAGAAGTCTGTGAGGGTGTATCGTCTGAGCCAGTTGCCTTGAATCCGATCTGGATGTTGGTTTATCTGTGCCATGGTGTCATCAAAAACTTTTCAGGGGGTCTTGGCTGGTCCAACCTCATGTATCTTAATCTGGAACAAATCCATAGACTCTGGCTTTCTGTGGAAACAAAAGCAGAGCCTCCTTTCCAAAGCAACATACCCTTACATCCACATTTTGAAGTCAAGGTACCTTTAAAATATACATTTTGGCATTACTCAACAGCTTTTGCAATCAATGCTTTTCTTCAGTTATGAATATCAAAGAGGACATAATCCAGATTCTCTGTGAGGTAGCCATCTTTATGTGGCTTATTTTTTTTTATATTACCTTGAGCCTATTGCTTTAAACTGCAGCCTTCTAAGCCTGAAAGGGCACTTGCACTGTGGCTGTTGGCTCCACCCACTTCAGCTTCCCAACATGGTAGTGGTATATTTTCCGCCAGCTCTGAGAGCCATCAACTCTCAGAAATAGTGGTTCTATGCTTCTTTCAAAGGAGCATGTAGCCCAGAAACCTCTTTTTTTGTTTTGTACTAGCAAAGGCTAAATCCATGATGCAGCTTTATGTGCCACTTGCAGAGGCCTCATTCCCGCCAAACTGCAGGTTGAGCACACACACACCAGGAACCCACCATAGTAGCTCAAACCTGCAGGCTGCCACTAACTTGAAAGAAACCACTAGGAACTGTTTTTAACTCCATTTCAGAATCTTTTTACTGAGGATTTAGGTGGAAATTCTTGCCAACATGTTGGGCACCATTTGTAACTAGAACTTTCCTGCCTTGCCCACAGTGAGGACAAATCTCTCTCACCCGCCAGTCCCACAGCCACTCAGACCCAACCAAGTAAACACAGAGATTTATATTGCATTCAAACTGTATGGTCGTGGCAGGCTTCTTGTTAACTGTTATTATAGTTTAAATTAATCCATTTCCACAAATCCTTACCTTGCTATGTGGCTTGTGGCTTACCGGCATCTTCACATGCTGCTTGTCATGGTAGTGGCTGACAGTGACTCCTTCTGCCTTCCTGTTCTTTCTGCGTTCACTGTTCTGTAACAGGCTGTGATTACAGGGTAGGATATTAAGACTGAGGAAGACTGTGAATGTGGAATCAGTGATCACTGCTTTATCTCAGAGCCTATACCTAAAAGCTCATAAATGTAAACTAGTGTGATGAATAAAACTTGTTAATATTCAATAGCAACATTGGTTATCTACAAATTAGACATTGATGTGAAATGTGATTAAACATTTCTACTCCAAGGTATTGACTTAATTATGGTAATTATGGTACACCCATGCTCACATTGATATCTACAGGAGAATGAGTGGATCAAGTTCACTAATTTAAAACTCCTACTCTCTGAATCTTGCATGCACTGTGACTAGGAAATTCTTCATGTAATAGAACTAATCCTTAGTCTTTTGTTCCTTTCCTTGGTACTTAAACACAAGTTTTGAGAAAGTCTTCAGGTTATTCTTCCCTGTCCTCTCAACCCCAAAGCAGGTTCCTGCTCCTTCAGGGATTCTGACACAGGTCAGATGTGTGCTATGACACTTATCTTTCCACAATAATGATGGTAGAGTCCTCAGATGTCAGGCTACTGAGCTCCATGTACACAGTTTTGGACTGTGTCTGCATCTAGTGTGGCTCTGTACTGAAACTTCTGTCTGTAGTTTGTTGGACCAATGTTTAGGAGTATCCATTCAATCTTTTCAAGCTCAGGTCCAGATTCTGCCTTACCCAATTCATATAGGAAATGGAGGAGCTATCTGAGTCAAAGTCCTTGCAGGAAAATGTAGCAGGAATCTTAAAAGTTCTTATTAATAAAATAAACTCAGCCAGGTATTGGGGTGAACTGGAAGATCAGAGAACCAGAACAAACCACAGCTACTTCACCTCCCCGGATCCTCAGCTGGTCTTGTTTCCTCAGACTGGAGGCATCTGTGTCCTCATATCCAAATGGCTCTCAGCTGAACTGTGTTGCTCAATACCTAAAAGCTTAACCAGCCAAATGCTTAACCAGCCAAATGCTTCTAGTTCCTGGTCCTCACACCTTATATATCTTTCTGCCTTCTACCATCACTCCCTGGGATTAAAGGTGTTAGTCACCATGCTTGGCTGTATCCTTGAACACATGGATTTCTGCCTAGCTCTACCTCCCAAGTGCTGGGATTAAAGGCGTGTGCTACCACTGCCTATCCTCTATGTTTAATATTGTGGCTGTTCTCTCTCTAACCCCAGATAAGTTTATTAGGGTGCACAATATTTCAGGGAACACATACCACAGGAAAACTTTACTGAATCTCCAGGACTTTTCAGTCCAACTCCAGACTGCTGCAGCTGAACCTTGGAATGGACATCACATGTAGAAAGGATGCCATGATCACTTCAGTCACCGGCTCCCCATCAGCCTGGCTCCTAGTAATGGACTTATGTACAGCTGCTGCCTCCAGGGAGAGGATGATCTGATTTCAGTGAGATCATCACCACAGTGAGAACCTGTGTGCTCACAAACTGGCCAAAGTGCACTAACTTGGTACTGTTGTTTTGTGAATATCCCTGTATTCATAGCCACAAACTAAAATTTATGTAACTGTGAGGAATAGTATTTCTTAGAGCCAGACCTGCTCTTTTTTGGGACATAACAGGTGTAGGTTTTTCTATCTTAGCCAGTTTGATAGTGAAGTTCAAGTCTGGGAAAATTCATTCCCTGCTTCAGGCTGCTGTCTATTCTACACCAGTGATCAGCAGGAATATGCACACCTCTTACATCAGCTGGGATCTCCTGGGCAGACACAATTTCCTAAAATGTTGCTCAAATATCCTTAAACTTTACTGATACGTCTTTCATGAACTAATATCCTATCTAGCAGCAGCAGGAATCCATTCTGCATTGGTGACCTCATTATGGGTTTTATTTAACAAATAACCTCTCCAATGTTGTGGCCTGGAGATCTCCCATGTCAACTAGACCATGGTCTAAATGTAATGATTATGGCAATGAAAACCACAGAGACTGTTGAAATGTCCTCAATGAACAACATCATTACCTGCTTCAGTTACCCTTTACTTCTTAGAGAATTGCTGAATCCACAGCACCCCCTGCTGTTTATGAGTATAGGCTCGCATAAGTTCTCACACACAGGCAGCTCACTATGACCCTTGTTTCTCTTCTTTGTAATGTGCCTGGTGATGCTGAGTAGACATTTCAAGGATGGATGATGAGCTGTGCCTCAAAGGTTGTCTCCAAGAACCACAATCCTTTCTCTAGGTGTTGTTAGATCTTGCTTCAGCAGTGACCACTGGTGCTGAAGTGAGTAACCAGAGACAACACAAGTGATGGGCTGAATTTATAATTGCTCAACAATGTAATTTCCCTGCTTTTGCAGCTGTGTTGGGACAGAAACCTCACTACACCAGCAAGAGGAACAAATGTTGTACCGCCGGTTCAGTTCCTACCTACAGAAAATATATTCACATTTGAAAAGTAACCAGATCTTAGAAAAATTTAGACTGTGATTCAGTCTGCTAATTCAGCATTTGTATCAGGGATGGGTTGTAGATTTGTATATAAAGACTTAAAAGTGATTGTTTGACCCTCTTTCATGGATCTTTCTGGGTGGAAAATGCAGTCTGTTGTGGTGGTATTGTGTTCCCAAAAATACTGTGCACCCTAATAAACTTATCTGGGGTCAGAGACAGAACAGCCATTTGATACAGAGGCTAGAAAATGGTGGCACACACACCTTAATCCTAGTATTTCAGAGGCAGATATCCATCTGGATCTCTGTGAGTTCAAGGCCACATTGGAAACAGCCAGGCAGGGTGACACATGCCTTTAATCCCAGAAAGTGAGCCTTTAATCCAGGGACTGATGGCAGAAAGCAGAAAGGTATATAAGGCATGAGGACCAGAAACTAGAAGCCTTTAGCTGGTTAAGCTTTCGGGCTTTGAAGCAGCAGTTCAGCTGAGATTCATTCTGGATGAGGACTCAGAGGTTTCCAGTGTGAGGAAACAAGATCAGCTGAGAAGTTGGCCAGGTAAGGTTAGTTGTGTCTTGTTCTGTCTCTCTGATCTTCCAGAGTTCACCCCAATAACTGGCCTCAGGTTTGATTTTATTAATAAGTACCTTTAAGATTCAAACTACAGTCTATGCCCTCAGGTATCTCTCCCTGCTCATTGGATCTAGCTTCTCCAAGCTCAATATCCTCTTATTCATGTAAGATCATGGTTAATGATATTCAGAGACGTGGATGTATTTGCCATAAACTTAGTGATGGCAGTTTGGAATTGAGTAATTGACTACCAGCTCCAAGGAGTTAATGAAGCCAACACAAATGTATATGACCCATGTGTGGCCCTGCACATGAATACATGTGACATGTAAGCACACATGTTAACTCCTAAAAATAAGCTGCATATCAGGGTGTAGATGCATTTGTTTGGATGTAAGCAATATGATCATGAGTCTAATGCATACAAGTTTGTACATGTTTGAAATGCTTAAATTGTTTCGTGGTATTGATTTTGCATTTATATGTAACTGCTTTAACTACCTTCTGTATTCAAGGCTGGCTACAAAGAGGGATGGTTGAAGGCAAGCTCACATGAATGATATATGTCATACATTGTAGATACTTTTGTTTCCATGATGTTTCTTTCTAACATTGCTGAAACAGGCTACTGCTGTTGATTCTTCCTAAAGAAAGCTGAGCATTTACAATAAAACCTGACCCTACAGATTCTCCCCTTATTGAAGAATCTTTAGGACCATGTGTTGTGGGATGGTCCTTCTCTACACTGTGAATATGTGTCCCCCCCATTGGTTAATAAAGAAGCTGTTTTGGCCTATGGTAAGACAGGAGACAGCCAGGCACGAAATCCAAGGGAGATACTGGTGGAGGAAAGGTGGGGCTAGAGGAGATGCTGAGAGCTGCCCAGGAAAGCAAGATGTCATACAACACAGGTAAAGCCATGAGACATGTGGTGATACATTGACCTATAGAAATGGTTTCACTTAAAATGTATGAGCTGGCCAATTAAAAACCCTGAGCCATAGACCAAATAGTTTGTAATTAATATAAGCATCTATGTGTTCATTTGGGACCAAGTGGCTGCTAGACACAGGAAAATTTCCAGCTACATATGATGCCCAGACATTTGGCAAGAATTTCCATTTACAACCTGAAAGGTTACAAAAAAATCTTTAAAATGGAGCTAAGAGCAGCTCTCTAGTTCTTGTCTCTCATACAGTCCATGGTACAATGTTGTGGATTTCGCTCTCTATATATAAAATGCTGATTGGCCAGGCAGGAAGTATAGGTGGGACAAACAGAGAAGAGAATTCTGGGAAATCGAAGGCTGTGACAGAGAGATGCTCTGATGAGAAGCAGATGTTAAGTAAGATACCAGGAAGCCACGAGCCATGTGGCAACTTATAGATTAACAGAAATGGGTTGATTTAAGATATAAGAACAATTAACAAGAAGCCTGCCATGGCCATACAGTTTATAAGAAATATGTCTCTGTGTGTTTGCTTGGTTGTGTCTGAGTGGCTGCAGGACTGGTGGGTGAGAGAGATTTGTCCTGAGTGTGGGCCAGGCAGGACCAGGAAAACTCTAGCTATGGTACAAAGAGGATGAGTCACAGAGACTCTGTGGCATTCCTGCTTGAGCACAGCATGGCAAATTCCTGCTATGGTACACAGAGGTTTCTCCAAAGCATGCAGCATGCTGCCTGGCAGATTTGGCTTTTGCTCTAAGGTTTCTGGCCTGCATGCTGCTTGGTAGAGGCACAGACACATTGCTACCCAGAGCAGGCAGTAAGTGTACTTCTGCCATGTTGAAAAATGGAGCAAGACAGAGCCATCAACCAAAACCATGTTCTAGCCACACAGCTTAGGAATTTAAAACCACTTACCATTTGAAAAGGATTGTAGATACATAATAGGACAGATTCAGATGGAAAAACCTCTAAACAGTTTATAGTGTGTTTTAAAATGTACATAGTCTTGGAAGAGAGAGGAAAAGAAGTATAGACAGTAATACAATGAAATAAATAGTTTTTTAAAAACTATTTAAAGACAGTAAAAGGAATATAAAAAAATAAGCCACACAAAGATGGAAAATACACGTAAAGTGTGGATTATGTATATGATTGTATTTTCTTCGAATTGTTTTACTGTTAATGAGCTAACTCCAGAAACACATTTGATTGTAAAGGCAGCTAAATTAAACCAACCTATATATTTTAAAGGTATCTGGACTTCAAAATTTGGGTCTACAGATATGTTGCTTTGTAAAAGAGGTTCTGCTTTTGTTTCCACAGAAGATGAAAAGTTGTGGGTTCTTTCCTGGCTACTATGGTTCCATCAAGAAAGACCTGAGAGGTCTCCAATGGAGCAATGGCCCAGATGATCCAACATCCAGAACAGCTTCAAGGCAACTTGGCTGAGTCACTGCAGCCTCACAGACTACTACAGCCAAGGCTTAATCGTAATTCTAAATTTTCTCAGAGTCCCTTAAGATCACCAGCACCCACCAATCAGGAGGAAGAAGTCTACAAACTATGCCCAAATCCCCAAAATATTGTTTATAAATGTCTGCTTTTATTTAAAGGGGGTTGATTATAATGGTTAATGGTCATAGTCAATTTCTTTCTAAAAAAGGGGGGATAGGATATAGAAATGATAAAAATGAGTAGATTATTGAATCTACATTAGTCCAAAAACAACTATTAATCTCAAAATACTATACATTTGTATGGATTTTGCTTTATTGATACAAATTTAAGGTCAATTTTGTTATATTGTATGTATATTTCTAGTATTTTTAAGGTATTATGTCCATGCAACTCTTTAAAATTGTAAAGTATCATTAGAAAATACAGATTAATAGTCATCTATGATAATCAAATTTATAGTCATATTAGTTAAGTTTCCTAGATATGCAAAGTTGTATTTTTGTGTTTTTTTAATTAGTTTTTCTATTCATCTTACATAACAACCACAGATTCCCCCGTCCTCCCTCCTCCTACCTCCCAGCCCCCCGCCCCAACCCCCCCTTCTCCCACCTCCTCCAAGGCAAGGTCTCCCATGGGGAGTCAGTAGAGCCCAACACATTCAGTTGAGGCAGGTCCAAGCCCCTCCTCCCTGTACCAAGCCCACCCAAAGTGTCTCACCATAGGCACCAGTCTCCAAAAAGCCAGCTCATGCACTAGGGACAGGTGCTGGTCCCTGCCTGGGGGGCCCCCAAACAGTTCAAGCTAAACAATTGTCTCACCCATCCAGAGGGCCTAGTCCAGCACCATGGGGCCTCCTCAGCCACAGGTCCATAGTTCATGCATTTTCCCTAGTTTGGCCTGTCCTCTCTGCACCCTTTCCAATCATGGTCTCAAAATCTCTTGCTCAGAGAATCCCTCCTCTCTCTTGTCGACCAGACTCCTAGAGATTAGAGAGATAATCTTCAAACACTTCAAACACCTACAGAATATGGCATATAAAAGGTTTTAAAATTTTAGACTTTTCTGAACAGTGAGACATGTCTGCTCCTGGCAGCACCAATTTACTTTAAAGAGGATGGTGGACATTGAAGACACTCCATATGGAGTTTATCTTCTTCTTGACAAAACTTAGGTAAGAAACTGCTCTGCCTGACAGGATGTTGTATAAACTGAACATGCAGGACCCATAGGAAAGTGACCACTGAGCTTTGCCAAATCAAGTTAAGATGGTCCTTCGCTTTCCTGCTTCACAGAGGAGACTGCTAGACATTCTGCAGGACACATAGAAAAGGGACTGATGAACTTTGACAAAATATGTGAACAGTTGTTCAAATTTCCTGCTTCACCCAAAAATTTGCCAAATACTATAGGCCTGTAGGCTGAAGATAGGTGATGTCGGATATGGAAAGAAGCTTGAGTGAACTACTGATTTCTCTAAAGAAAGCTTCAGAAAAAAATGATCAACTTCTTGTTGTGAATAAAACATCTTCATATTTTGAAATATTTAAAAGATAAATCTATCAAAATGTGTCTAAACCATGAATTTGCACTTACTAAACAACCAAGAGTGCTGAGTGCAGGCTGAGACAATGAACCCTCAGGGTAGGATGGGCAATAAGAGTTGCACTAACACTTGAGTTACTGTTCCAGGAGGTTGTCAACATTACAGTGACTTTTCATCTATGATTAAATTATGAGTCTTGAAATAGGAGAATATCTGACACTCTCTCCATGAGATTAAACAATCTTCACATATTCTCTCATCAATGATAGGAAGTACAAAGGTCCAGAAGAAGGAAAAGATCATGGAATGGATGATACAGTGATGAAGTTGCCATGTTTGGGTGATTGATCGAGAGGGCAAGAGATGCAAGGTCTGCTGGTTCCTGAGTATGAGAAAGACAGGCAACAGACTCTTCTGAAGAGAGAACATTATTTCTAAGCGGGAATATTAATCGCATTTCAGATGCCTTGGCCATGGAGGGAATAAAAGTGCAGAAAATAAGTTCTGTCTTAAGGCTGTGATATGTGATGCAGTGGATACAGACATTTTTTTCTGAATTTTTCAGATGTGCTCAAATTACTTCTTGGTCCAAGACAATAAAATGTAAAAAAGAAGTGTGGACTATGTGGTACAAAGAAGAAAATTCACAAGTTTCAGACATCAAAATGTTATATAAATGTTGATGCTAAGAACCCTGCCTTTGAGGGCACAGACGTAGAAACTATTATTGTAAATATGTATCAAGACAACCCATCTTTTCAAAACATTGAGAGCTTATTTCCCATTAGTGCTGTAGGCATGTCTGGGTTTCCCTGTTCATCACAGTGATACATGAGGTTGAAAGCAGTGCAGAGGGAACAATTGTTAAATATAATCAACCATCATTTTTTATCCTTTGAAAATTCTCAAGCACCTGGATTTTAAAAGATGGTACTATTTTTGATCCATGTGAAGGGGCATGTTATATGTTGATGGTATGAGTAATGTTTATGATATAAGTAAGATATGCATGGAGTAGAGCAACAAACAGATGTATTTTTAGATGACATATAAAATCTCCTTCCAGAGGTGGGATGTAATCTCACAAGATGTAAATGCCATGTAGCCATTAATAGTTGCATCATGAAATAAGGGAAATAAAGTGAATCCCTTATGATAAATTATCCTTGATCTCAGGAATCTCCCAGGTAAGCTGAAATTCTACAAATCCAACATTGGAGCTGCTTCTTAATCAGATAGTGAAATGTTCTGGGAGTAAATCTGAACACTAGGATGGATGCAGTACACCTGGGACATCACAGCAGACTGAAGGACTCTTACCCCTTAAACACAAGACTGGACAGTGATGACGCTGATCTCAGGTGAGTTCCATGGTGCTGTGAACAGATGAAGGGTGCCTTGACATCCAGGGTTTCCTAGGAAACATTGTCTAAATTCACAAGTGGGGCAGTGATATGCTGTAAGTGTGATTATGTCTCCTCTTCTATACCTTCAGGATCCTGAATATGCACAGGGACAGTCTGGATTTAATTTACTTTCTTCTAAGCTCTTTTCCTAAGTCACAAAAACCTTTCATTAGGGATCATTATGGCCAATTTGACTAAAACATTTTGAGAAAAAAATATGCACAGTGATGTGAGTGATGAAATCCAAAATGTAGTAAAGGACAGATGATGTGATTTTGTCCAGCTTTTCCTCTCTCCTTCTCCTGAGCTGAGGGCTTTGCAGATCAGTGGATGACACCTTGGGACCATGTTTCCTAGAGTTGCCCTGCAGAGCTGCATGTGCTCAACACAGAAGATGCAGCATCAAGAACTGAGATCCCTAGTCACAATTATATATTCCAGCTGAGAAAATCCCTCCTGCAAGTGGAAAGAAGATACAGATAGATTTACAGATGCTGGTGCTGGAGATGACTGCATGTTTGACACCTTATGTTTGAAAAATTGTAGCCTTCTTACATGTATATGCAATTGATGTTTGTCCTTCCAATAAGGTTAATAGGTAATGATATATATATATATATATATATATATATATATAACATTATATTCATTTAATGAATAATTTTTCCTGTACTCACTTTGGAGTGAGTCCTGTCATAGTAACTACATCATGTGTGTTATAGGTTATCTGAATTTATATGAAATTAAGATGGGAAACCTTAGTGTCCCAGAAGATTCCTTCACTCTTCAGATGTTTCTCTTATATATTACATTTTATTTTCCTGGTGACACCTGGGCATACATCACCTGTGCTGATCCTGAGCATTCTCAAAGAGGAAGATGTTTCTGAGCACACAGGGAACCTACTTACTGTATCTGCTTCACAGTAATACAAGGCTGGGACTTCATTCCTAGCAGTGCTCAGCTTCAGCGTGAACTGGTTGTTGAAGGTGTCCACTGACACACTGATAGACTTTCCAGTCACAGCTGCACACTTTCTACAGATCTTTATCCTCTTTTCTCAGGGCATGCAGGTTCTTCTTGAAGGTGGACAGCCCAGAGGAGGGTCTCCCCTCCAGAGAGCCAGGTGTTTTGTTCTATGACCCATTGAATTTAAACAAGCCCATCCAGTAAAACTATTGAATGGAGCAGGTGGTTTTGGTTTCTTTTGTTGCTGCTTGAGACTTTGTCTCAAGTCATCCCAAATGCCCTGAGACTCGCTGTGTACTGAGACTAACCTTGACTTGCTAATCTTTCTTACCTATACCTCCTGGGTGCTGGGAGTTTGATGTACATATCAGTGCACCATTTACATGCTTGGTGCATGAGGACACCAGAAAAGGGTGTTGGATGCCATAGAAGTAAAGTTACGGATAGTTGTGAACTGCTATGTGTGTGGTGGGAACTGAACCTGAGTCCTCAGGAAGAGCAGGCAATTCTCAAGCCTACAGTGTTACTTTTTAAATTAAGATTTTAAGGAAATTTGTGCCATTTTCATATGCAAGCTCATTATACTTGGAATTACTTCTGGTTTTTTTGAAATAAAAATGTTATTCAATATGATTTTATTTAAAAAAATTAATTCTACATTGTTAGCATTTTTTCTTTTATTGAAAATATATTTTTTTCACATACTATATCCAGATTATGATTTCCCCTTAATCTACTCATTCAAGTTCCTTACTACCTCCCCTCCGATCTCTGGATCCAACCCTCTTTTGTTACTCATTACAAAACAAATTGAATCTAAGGGACAATATGAAATAAGACTAAAGTAAAAACACAGTGGAATTGAACAAAACAAGCAGAAGGAAAATGGCCCAAGAAAAGGAACAAAAAAAGATATAGACACAGAGACTCATTCATTTGCACAGCCAAAGATACCATGAAAACACATATCTAAAATCCTTAATATATATGCAAAGTTTGAATAGATTGAGAGAGAACAAAGACAAAAAGTACAAATAAAAATAAATTAAATAAATATAAAATTAAAAAAGAAAAATCCCTGACATGATATTATTAGTCAAGGGATCTCCAAAGATGCTGTTGAGTTTGTTTTCTGTTGACCATCAACCGCTGGGCATGTGGCCTGTCCTTACGAGTAGTTGTTTCCCCCAGTGAGAATCCCTTGGAGAAAACTAAACTTTCATTTGAAAGTGTTTGCCAATCGGAGACAGCTTCTGGGTTAGGAATGGGTCATGTGTCCACTTCTCCTTTCAGAACTAGGGCCCCATCTGCTACACAGCCATTTTGGCCCAGTGCATGCTGCCCCAGACTCTTTGAGTTCTTATATGTATCTGTCTTGTTGCTTTTAGAAGGCCATTTTTCCTTGGTGTTCTTCATCCTGCATGGCTTTTATACTCTTTACATCTGCTGTTCTGCAGAGAACCCTGAACATGCAGGGGAGGGATTTGATGGGGGAAGTCTCTTTTAGGACTCAGTGTTCCAGAATCTCTCACTCTTTGCATATTATTACATATACTATCTGCCTGTGGGTCTCTGCATTTCCTCCCATGTGATAAAGAAGGAGGCTTCTACGATGATGGCTTAGCAAAACACTGATCTACAAGTGTAGTTGAACGTGTCAGAAGTCATTTTACTGCTGCATTCCTTTAGTAGAACAGCAGTATTGGGTTTCACCCTAAATCCCTTGGGTATCTAGTCCAGGTTCCTTGTCACTCAAGCAACATCAAGTATGGGCTCCATCTCACATAGTGAGCTTTGAGTCGAGTCAGACATGGGTGGTTATTTCCAGGAGCCTGTAATCCTACTTTTACACAATGGGAATATGTTTCTTCTGCACTTTAGGTTTGTAGCCACTGCAAAATCATGCAGGGCAGTGGGCCACAGGGCCTTGCCGCAACAGGAAAGGATGAGCATTACCCATGAGGGGCCTGTGTTCAGCTAATTTCAGGAAAGGACACTTAGAATGTCAGATTCCAATGTTGTGAAGCCTGCTTTGTGTTTCTTAGGGATCCCCAATGACGGTGAGGCATCCCCTGGGGAGTGTCCTCATAGATCCTGTGGTTGGATCCCAGATAAACACTTTCAGCATCTCCTCTAAATGGAGTTTGAGACAGTGATGAGCCTGCATTCTTAGCTTCATAGTGTGGTTGATTCTTCTTCTGGGTTACATAAGGGTCAGGATTCTCAGTATTGGGCTTCAGCTGTATCCTTTTCATTACTGAATATCACTGGGTTCCAACTGAATCCAGATGTGGATTGTCTATTACACTTGACCTCTATGTTATGAGATGGGTATCCTGTGCTGATTTCCTGGTGGGATGACCATGGGATATCCCAAGTGATGATTGCAGTGTCATCTTTTGATCACATGGAATTCTGTAAATTGAATCTTCCTGGGATAGTTTTAAATACAATGAGAAACACAGAACTCTCAGGGAAGCTGGATCCTGTCTATCCAGAATGCTTTCTGCTGCCTTGACTCCCAGATGTACAGGAGTCAAATGCCACAATCAGTGCAGTAACACTTCCTTGTTCAGATGGTCCACAGAGTGAGATCCTAACAACAGATTAGGGCACTAATGAGATTCATGAGACCACTCCTGTGCCAGCCTGGAATATACATTTCCTGAGAAATGTGATATTTTCAGTAATGGTCATGCAATAATTGTCCATATTTATGAAATATGGAACTGTAACTTGATTTACATATTTAAAGAATAATGTTGCTAAGCACAATTTTGATTCCCTCCCTTTGGTTCTTTCAAATGTACAACTAGTTCTTTTAGAATATAGTTGCCATCAGTTCTATAGAGTTCTAGATCTAGTACCTCATTTTACCTGTGTGGGTACCAACTGTCCATCTCTACCATTACCTCCATCCACACATCTATATCCAACTCAAGTGGTTACTGTGATTGCTGCCCAATAAGAAGTAATGTAATATGGCTTTTCTTCTCCTGTACATTAATATTGTCCTGCAGTTCCATGAATGGTAACACAAATGACCTCCATTAGGAATATGATGGCTGTATATATGTGTCTACAAACCTCTATTATATTTCAATATATTTACTTTTATTTCTATAAATTAATGTTTTAAACTTATTTTAACAGATACCCAGCAATTGTCTTTCATCATAGAAAGAGGAAAAACCCACGAGGTTTCACCTATCTCTGAAAGATTATTGGCAAATTATGGCTGTTGGGAAATGTAATGCCATTTTCTTCAGTAGTATAACTACTGGAAAGTTGCCAACACTCCTGCCCACAGTCAGTCAAGAAGTTCTTCTTAAATTCAATGGGTCACAAATAAAAAGGGAGACAGACCTAGGATTGGATATGGGGAGGAAAAGAAGGCTTTACACAAGAGAGGGACAAGAAGAGATAGGAGAGTGGGATGGAAGGTGACTAAAATTAATTACATATATTTATAAAACTGTCAAATAAAAAATTGAAAATTAAAAGAAAAAAGAAATTTATTGCCAGAAAAATGAAAAAGTCCAGATCATCACTGAGTTTAAGGTGCACACCTGTATAGACTGAGTCAGGTCAGATGTGAAATAATTTCAGATTTTTATTCACTGGGCCTAGACTGCCTGTAGACTCCTGTCTGAATCTCAAAGACTGAAACAGAGAATCACACTGACGGGACTTCTCTCATCAGAACAAACTCTCCAGGTTCCCCAAGATTCCTCAGGGTCTAACCCTTATGACAATGGCAGAGTCATTTATGCTCCTATAAGTGAAAATCTGCCTAAAAAAAAAAAACTGAGCAGGTGGACTTATAAATAAAAACAGGGATACCCAGAAGTGAATTATATTTTCTTATGTCAATGATTCAAGTTTGTTTTGTGTTTCTTTTTTATTTTTGTGTTTGAAAAGTGAAACAGTTATATTTGGGGGAAGCTCAAAATCCCAAAGGAAACAAAGCCTTAGCCACCCTGTGCACCTGCTCCTGGGCTGAGCCTGAGTTCCTGTGTGCTGTGCGACCCCTGCTGGAGATGAGCTCCGGTGCTCTTCCTGAGCACACTGCAGGGAGTATTATGTGCCTGACACTGATGTTCCTCAGTGTGTTCATCACAGTAATAAGGGCTGTCTCTCCACTAACACAGAAGTCAGCCTTGAGGACAGCTCTTCCTTAGATGTGTTTCTGGAGGTGGAGATGAAGCTGAAGAAGAATGAGTTGTTTTCTGTGACTTCATAACTTCTGCTTTCTCCCAGTAGTACAGACTCTTTTCTGGGGCAAACCCAACACCAGTATGTATGAGAGTGTGATGGAGTAACCAGGTTTAGTGCCGGTAAGGGCCACGTACTGCGGGCTTCACCAGGTCAAGCGTTAACACTGGAAGTAGAACCTAGAGACAAGGAGAATTGGCCCCTGTCAGTCACCAACAGTGACAAGGTCTCTGGGTTCCCTAGCAATTCCTCAGGGTCTAAACCTGGTGACAGTGGCAGAGTCACTTATGATACCTTAAATGACAATCTGCCTTGTTAAAAAAAATCAACATACGTTCTCAAAAAACAAAGCATGCACAGAAAGGATTTATATTTGGACATGTCAATGTTTGGGTTTATTATTAACAGACCAAAGAGTGACCCATGAGTGACAAACAGACAGGGATACTGAGAACCTGTCACCAGGCTAATGAATTGACCCAGCAGTCTTATCTTCTAATCATACTTCTGCTTGTACTGCAGACAGTGTATCAGGAGTGGGAAGGCTGTGAATAGGGAATCAAGGAATAGTCATAAATTCCAAACCTCTCTTCTCAGTTCTGCCATGAACGTGAACTGGCACTTGAAATAAATTCTGTGAAGTGAAAATAACAGAGGAAATTATCTTCCCAATAAGAATCATATTCATTTTTTTTCAGTTTTTATTTGTTTATATTTTGTTGTCTTACTGAAATACATTGTTTTGTGCAATATATTCTGATTATAGGTTCCCCTCCCCCAACTTCTCCCTGTCCTTCCTCTCCTCTTATCACACCAGAGTCACACCCTTTCTGTCTCCCATTAGAAAAAAAGTCCTGTAAAAATTAATGATAAAAGAACATAAGATAAATAAAAAAACAAACCAGAGTAGGACCAAACAAACAAACAAAGAACTAAAGAAAAAGATACAGATGCAAAGACACACACACATTTACACACTCAGGAATCTCATGAAAACCCAAAGGTGGAAGCCATAATATACACACAAAGAACCTGTATAAAAAACAAACAAACAAACAAATGCAATGCCCTGCTTTAATGTTATGAGACAAAGAACTACAAAGATATCCATGAGTTGATTTTGTTGGCCTTCTACTGTTGGATCTGGGGCTATCCTTGAGAAGGGTCTATTTCTCCAGTGAGACTGCCTTGAAGAAAAACAATTTTCCATTTGCAAGTGGCTATCAGAATTTCCATGTGATCACAAACATTTTCTCCAAAACATTGATCCAGTATTGGCAGAAGCATATGCTCACATTATCACCAACATGGGAAAGTCTGTGTCTTTGTTGTCAATTTAAAACTGCTCACTCTCTGAGTCTTGGAGGCAGATTGAGCAGGAAATTTCTGAGTATAGTGAGAATGAAGAAGCCAGATCAGGAGCTGAGAATCCACAGTTACGCACACAGGAAGGACACTGCCCAGACCACACAGTAAGTCATCCCTGAGCTCCAGATGAGGGGCTGAGCACAGAGTTTAGTGCACAGAGGTCAGAACTAGAATTACCTAATTGAACAGAGAAACAGAAAACACAATAATGAAATGCAGTAATGGAAATAATTTTATTACAAATTCAATTCTATCACTTCTTAGCCTTATTCATACAGTCCTCTAGAAAAGGAGAGGGGGTTGGCCAACTCAGAGTTGCTTACCTGTGACTGAGCCTGGCCCTCCCTTCCATTTGGTTCCCTCTGAATTACTAACACTGTTCCAATCAAGGGTCTGCCCAAACCTCAATATGAGGGAAAAGTCTATCTGAGGTTCCTGAGCTTCCCCAGCAGCTGATCCTGGTAGCCACAGAGAATCACTCCTTCCCTGATAGGTGCCTTACTCATGTTGTTCAGGTGAGACAAGGACATATGTTTGTTTTAAGAAAGTCAAATAAAACAATGCCTTTTTAAAAAACTTTTTAGAGACATGATCTATTCCTACAGTGTATGATTTCAAAGAAGATCCCCAGAAAAGCACCAGATAGAGAGGGTGCCCAGTTAACACAGAAAAATAACAATTATGTCTGCACCTGGGCTTTATGTGTGCTGAGCGCCCCCTGCTGGTCATGGCAGGGAGGTTTTTACCTGGGCTCCTAGTGAAGACTCCTCAGTGTGTGTCTTGCACAGTAATATGAGGCTGTGTCCTCAGTTTTAAGACTGTTCATTTGCAGGTAGGCCATGCTTTGGGAATCATCTCTGGAGATAGTGAATCTGTCTTTCACCGAATCAGCATAATATGTTTGAGAATTATAATCTTTACTTCTTATACTGGCAACCCATTCAAGACCTTTCCCTGGAGCCTGGCGGATCCAGTGTATGGTAAAGTCACTGATGGTGAATCCAGAGGCTGCACATGACAGTTTCAATGCTGTTTAGGCTGCACCAATCCTCCTCCAGACTCAACCAGCTGCACCTTACAATGGACACCTGCAAACAGAAAGGATTCTGATGAAGAAACTGCCACACATGCCTACTGTCACTCCTACTCATGTCTTTCCATGCACCCAGTGTCATTTTATATCCATAAATTACCTTGTAAAAGAACAACCAAGAAAACCCAGTGCAGCCCCAACCTCATGTTGGTTGTTCTGTTTCCAGTGCTGACTACTGAATGGGAAGACAAGGCTAGAGTCCTCTGCCTGAACTGCAGGGTCAGGGCAGGGCTAGTTTTCACAAGCAGGGGAAGGCTGTATTTGCATATCTTCTTGCATATCTTATGATCTGTTGTGTGAGCCTTAGGGACAGCAATTAGGGGTGCAAATGTCAGAGAGAAAATGAAGTAACAACATGACCATAATTTCATTAAAATATTATTCATTATGTTTCTAAAAAAACTTCAACAACTTTTATTTTTGTGCATTTTTACATGCACCATTTACTACTTATCTTACCAGATATTATACAATAAATTCATAGAAGTTTATAAAGAAAAAAATTACAATTTGATAATTTGAGGGGAACTAATATAAAGATCAATGAATAATAAAGAACATATTAAATTAAAGTAACAAAATTAGCCCGGCTGTGGTGGCACACACCTTTATTCCCACCACTTAGGAGGCAGAGCCAGGCAGAACTCTGTGAGTTCTAGGTCAACCTGGTCTACAAAGTGAGATCCAGGACAGGCAGCAAAATTACACAGAGAAACCCTGTCTCAAAAATAAATTAATTAATTAACTAATTAATTAATTAACAAAATTGGGCTGGGGACACAGCAATAGTGAAAGAGTGTAACAGACACAAAGGCCCAAGTTTTATCTCCATTCTTGAAAAATCAAAATATATTATATAAACACTAATACTATCTGCTGTGGGATGTCTTTCTGTATGCTGTGAATATGTGTTGCTTTGATTGGTTGATAAATAAAGCCATCTGCTGCATGGCAAGGCAGCTTAGAGGCAAGAAGGAAATTCAAGCAGACACACAGGAAGAAGAAAGGAAAGAGGAAAGAAACACCAGCTGCCACCAGGAGGAGCAAGATGTGAAAGTGCTGGCAAGCCACGGCCATGTGGCAACTTATAGATTAATAGAAATGGGTTAAGTAATAGGAAATAGCGAGCCAGAAGCCTGAACCATTAGACCACACAGTTTGTAAATAATATTAAGCCTCTGAGTGATTATTTTATAAGCAACTGTGGGAGTGTGGGTGAGAGAGATTTGTCTTGACTGCGGGCTAGGCAGGACACAGAAAAACTTCCAACTACAACTATCAGAGATTATTCTTTGATAAATAATAAAATCATATTAAACTCACATTCATGTATATGGTGCATGGATTTGTTAGTAGTGTGTTAGTTAACATCCTTGGGACTCATGCTCTTTTTATTTTAATGTCCTCAACTAAGTATATGTTCCTTTCGTGTGTTTCCACAAGAAGGAGACGATTCTGTTACCTGGTCTGTAATGCCATGTCTGTATGTCCTCCCATCTCTGCAAACCCCCTGAGAATAGAGGACTTACTTGGTGGTTGTGGAACCTGTCGAAACACGAGGACACTTGGTATAGCAACTCCTATATTAGAAAAGAATTTTGGGACTAGCTGTTTAATTGATTAACTAATTCAACTATTAAAGATACTGTGTTCTGGCTAAGAGGTCCTATGGATTATGACATTACTGTTTCTCTGGCATTTGCAGGGAAGCGACTTTATTTAAAGCAACTAAATGCAGAGAGCTGATGATCTGAAGTCATTTCTGTTTCAAGTCCTTTGATAACCAAATCATTCCTCTGATGGGTTCCATTAATCACACAATGTTATATGTGTGTAAGCAAAAGGAGGAAACTCTGGATAGATGTAGTAACTTGCTGTTCCATTTTTGCCCTGTTACTTAGGGCCCTGAATGACTGAGGTGTGCACATCACCTGCTGACCTGTGTTCCACATGCATCAGGTTGATCAGGTCTGGGGATTTCCTTCTGAGCTAAAGTCTAGCTGATGCACCGCATTCATTCAGGTCTAGAATGTAGATACTGAACTTCTGCTGCATGGCCTCTCTTGAGCTCTATGCTCCTTTGTATATTTATATGATGTCACCTCAATGGCTTTCTTCTTACAAGAATCCTGGACAATATTCATGAAAATCTGCCCATAGTTGGGATATTGTAATAATCCTTGTAGTTGTAGAACAGACAATCATGAAAACAGATGCACATAAAATTGAATATGGAAGTCTACATTGGTTTAATCATACTTATTAGGAATTGAATGCATTTAGAATATTTTATCAATTCAGTAACCACAGGAATATGCACACAAAACAAATGATGACACTTTCATTTCAGCTAGTCTAGGAAATTTAAGAGCAAATGGTCCAGGAAGTTTTCAATGGATGCTTCCCCATTTCAGGATCATGAAGCTCACTTGCTCTAGAAAGAAAAACTTGTTCTCACACGAGACACCTGGTGAGTGATCCAGGGTTGTGTTTTGTATCCAGCGACAACAGAAATCAAATTTGTTTTCTGAACATTTGTCTCCCTCCCAACAACACAAAATAGAATTTTTTTCAGGTTCATAGACTTAAACTTTTTAATTTCTCCTGTTTTTGTTAACTTTTTCACATAACACATTATGACAGAACCCCCTCTAACTCCTCCAGATCCTCCCTCCGTATTCACCAATCTTTAGCATGTTTATGTTTTCTATATCTGTCTTTCTCTCTCTCTCTACTTCACTATTCTTTCTTTATTATTACTAATGGGTTCTGATTAATGAAACACTGGTTTACCACCTCCCATATTCTTTTTTTTAATTTAATTTAATTTTATTTTACAATACCATTCAGTTCTACATATCAGCCACGGGTTCCCCTATTCTCCCCCCCCCACATGCTCCCCTTACCCCCAGCCTACCCCCCATTTCCACCTCCTCCAGGGCAAATCCTCCCCCCCCCAGAGGACTGTAATCAATCTGGTAGACTCAGTCCAGGCAAGTCCAGTCCCTTCCTCCCAGACCGAGCCAAGTGTCCCTGCATAAGCTCCAGGTTTCAAACAGCCAACTCATGCAATGAGCACAGGACTTGGTCCCACTGCCTAGTTACCTCCCAAACTGATCAAGCCAATCAACTGTCTCACCTATTCAGAGGGCCTGATCCAGCTGGGGGCCCCTCAGGCTTTGGTTCATAGTTCATGTGTTTCCATTCATTTGGCTATTTTTTTTCAATAATTTAGTAGAACCGAAATTTATTATAAGCCACAGGGACCTCCATACTAGATATATAGCCTCTATGGTTCTATGGGCTGTGGTCTGATTGTTCTTTATTTTATATCTAGAATCCACTTTGAGTGAGTTCATACCATGACTGTCTTTCTGGGTTTGGGTTACCTCACTCAGGATGATTTTTTCTAGTTCCATCCATTTGCCTGCAAATTTCATGCTTTCCTTATTTTTCTCTGCTGAGTAGTACTCCATTGTGTATATGTACCACATTTTTTTCCATCCATTCTTTCACTGATGGGCATCTAGGCTGTTTCCAGGTTCTGGCTATTACAAATAGTGCTGCTATGAACATAGCTGAGCATGTATCTTTATGGTATGAATCAGCATTCCTTGGGTATATGCCCAAGAGTGGGATGGCTGGGTCTTGAGATAGATTGATTCCCAATTTTCTGAGAAACCGCCATACTGATTTCCACAGTGGTTGTACAAGTTTACATTCCCACCAACAGTGGAGGAGTGTTCCCTTTGCTCCACATCCTCTCCAACATTGACTGTCATTGGTGTCATTGATCGTAGCCATTCTGACAGGTGTAAGGTCGTTTTGATTTGCATTTCTCTGATGATTAAGGATGTTGAGCATTTCTTTAAATGTCTTTCAACCATTTGTAGTTCTTGTTTTGTGAATTCTCTGATTATCTCTTTAGCCCATTTTTAAATTGGACTGTTCAGTATTTTGATGTCTAGTTTCTTGAGTTCTTTATATACTGTGGAGATCAATCCTCTGTCAGATGTGGGGTTGGTGAAGATCTTTCCCCATTCTGTTGGCTGTCTTTTTGTCTTATTGACTGTGTCTTTTGCCCTGCAAAAGCTTCTCAGTTTCGAGAGGTCCCATTTATTAATTGTTGTGCTCAGGGTCTGTGCTGTTCCACCTCCCATATTCTTTTTTTTTTGATATATATTTTTTATTTTACAATACCATTCAGTTCTACATATTAGCCATGGGTTCCCCTATTCTCCCCCCTCCCACGCCCTCCCCTTACCCCCAGCCCACCCTCCATTCCCACCTCCTCCAGGACAAGTCCTCCCCCGAGGACTGTGGTCAACTTGGTAGATTCAGGCCAGGGAGGTCCAGTCCCTTCCTCCCAGACTAAGTCAAGTGTCCCTGCATAAGTTCCTGGTTTCAAACAGCCAATTCATGCAATGAGCACAGGACTTGGTCCCACTGCCTAGATGCCTCCGAAACTGATCAAGCCAATCAACTGTCTCACCTATTCAGAGGGCCTGATGCAGCTGGGAGCCCCTCAGCCTTTGGTTCATAGTTCATGTGTTTCCATTCATTTGGCTATTTTTTTTCAATAATTGAGTAAAACTGAAATTTATTATATGCCACAGTCGTCCTAGGGACCTCCATGCTATATATATATATAGCCTTTATGATTCTATGGGTTGTGGTCTGATTGTTCATTTTATATCTAGAATCCACCAATGAGTGAGTACATACCATAACTGTCTTTCTGGGTTTGGGTTACCTCACTCAGGATGATTTTTTCTAGTTCCATCCATTTGCCTGCAAATTTCATGCTTTCATTGTTTTTCTCTGCTGAGGAGTACTCCATTGTGTATATGTACCACATTTTTTTCATCCATTCTTCCGTTGATGGGCATCTAGGTTGTTTCAAGGTTCTGGCTATTACAAATAGTGCTGCTATGAACATAGCTGAGCATGTATCTTTATGGTATGTATCAGCATTCTTTGGGTATATGCCCAGGAGTGGGATGGCTGGGTCTTGAGGTAGTTCGATTCCTAATTTTCTGAGAAACCGCCATACTGATTTCCACAGTGGTTGTACAAGTTTACATTCCCACCAACAGTGGAGGAGTGTTCCCTTTGCTCCACATCCTCTCCAACATTGGTTGTCATTGGTGTTTTTGATTTTAGCCATTCTAACAGGTGTAAGGTGGTATCTCAGAGTCGTTTTGATTTGCATTTCTCTGATGATTAAGGATGTTGAGCATTTCTTTAAATGTCTTTCAGCCATTTGTAGTTCTTGTTTTGTGAATTCTCTGTTTAGCTCTTTAGCCCATTTTTTAATTGGACTGTTCAGTGCTTTGATGTCTAGTTTCTTGAGTTCTTTATATATTGTGGAGATCAATCCTCTGTCAGATGTGGGGTTGGTGAAGATCTTTTCCCAATCTGTTGGCTGTCTTTTTGTCTTATTGACTGTGTCTTTTGCCCTGCAAAAGCTTCTCAGTTTTGAGAGGTCCCATTTATTAATGGTTGTGCTCAGGGTCTGTGCTGTCGGTGTTTTATTTAGGAAATGGTCTCCAGTGCCAATGCGTTCAAGAGTGCTTCCTATTTTCTTTTCTATTAAGTTTAGTGTTACTGGATTTATGTTGAGGTCTTTGATCCACTTGGACTTGAGTTTTGTGCATGGTGACAGATATGGATCTATTTGTAATCTTTTACATATTGACATCCAGTTATGCCAGCACCATTTGTTGAAGATACTTTCTTTGTTCCATTGTATAGTTTTGGCTCCTTTGTCAAAAACCAGGTGTTCATATGTGCATGGATTAATGTCAGGGTCTTCAATTCGATTCCATTGGTCCGTATGTCGGTTTTTATACCAGTACCAAGCTGTTTTTATTACTATAGCTCTATAGTAGAGTTTGAGGTCAGGGATGGTGATGCCTCCAAGGGTTGCTTTATCGTATAGGATTCTTTTAGCTATCCTGGGTCTTTTGTTTTTCCATATGAAGTTGAGTATTTTTCTTTCCAAGTCTGTGAAGAATTGTGTTGGGATTTTGATGGGGATTGCATTGAATCTGTAGATTGCTTTTGGTAAGATTGCCATTTTTACTCTGTTAATCCTACCTATCCATGAGCATGGGAGATCCTTCCATTTTCTGATATCTTCTTCAATTTCTTTCTTTAGAGATTTAAAGTTCTTATCAAAAAGGTCTTTCACTTGTTTAGTTAGTGTTATCCCAAGGTATTTTATATTATTTGTGGCTATTGTAAAGGGTGATGTTTCTCTGACTTCTTTCTCAGCCCTTTTATCATTTGTGTACAGGAGGGCTACTGATTTTTTTGAGTTGATCTTATATCCTGCCACTTTACTGAAGGAGTTTATCAGCTGTAGAAGTTCCCTGGTAGAGTTTTTTGGGTCACTTATGTATACTATCATATCATCTGCAAATAGTGAAAGTTTGACTTCTTCCTTGCCAATTTGTATCCCTTTGATCTCCTTTTGTTGTCTTATTGTTCTAGCTAGCACTTCTAGTACTATATTGAATAAATATGGGGAGAGTGGACAGCCTTGTCTTGTTCCTGAATTTAGTGGTATCGCTTTGAGTTTCTCTCCATTTAATTTGATGTTTGCTGTTGGCTTGCTATAAATTGCTTTTATTATGTTTAGAAATGTTCCTTGTATTCCTATTCTTTCTAAGACCTTTATCAAGAAGGGGTGTTGGATTTTATCAAAGGCTTTTTCAGCATCTAGGGAGATGATCATGTGGTTTTTTTCTTTTAGTTTGTTTATATCCACCTCCCATATTCTTACCCTGCCTCACTTTTTATCTTAGAAATTCAATGAAGACTACTGTCTCTCCTATCACTATACTCCACATGAATGATTAATGGATTTTTGTCATCATTCCTGAAAAATGTGAGATGCATTTTCACTGGTCCAGTCTATGTGGATGGTGGTGACAAAGAGAATCCAATTTCGGGAAACCGGGGAATGAGCACCCAGGGCTGCTGATGACAGGATCAGGTCTCTACATTCCCAGCTTGGAATCCACTGCTCTTTTCCCAGTGCTATCTGAGCAGGAGCCCAGATTGTTGCCAAAGTAGCAGACTCCACAGCCTGAGGACTCCACAATGTGACACTCAGCACCATCCCTGATCCTAAAACAATAAGTGATTTTATTACTGCTGCCAAAAGCAATTCATGATCAGATGTATCAATAACCTAAGCTAATAAATTAGGTTTCATAGGAGAGGTTAAAGCACCTACCCCAAAATCTATGGGGACCCTTCCAAGAAACTGCCTTTGCTTGTTTTAGGGAAACCAAACTGGACTGTGAAACCTGCTTTGTTTGTACACATGCTGTTGATTTGTCTTTTCCTGGCCTGACTCATATTATAGCTTATTCCCAGCTACTCCAGCAATTGCTCCAGTCTCTTAGATTTGAGAGATATTTATATCATAATGTTGAGCCACATTTTGTCCTATTTTGCTTTATTAAAAAGGAATCATGTCAATGGAGGTAGTCACTGGTAAACAGCTGGTGAAGGTATGGTGTACTCTAAGTGCATCACTTTATTCCCTGCAGTCCTTTTGAAAAGTTGACAAAGACCAAATAAGACTGTGAAATGACAGACAAAGGGACACTCAGAAAGATTATTTGTAGATGAGATCCTAATTGGTCTTATTAAATAAAAAGCATGGAACCAGAAATTTGGGTTAAAGCCTGAGAGAGATCAGGAAAATACTGAAAGCCACCAGGGAACCTCACCTCACCAACTCCACAGCTTCCAAGGAGTGCGACTTCCTGTCTACCACTTATATGCCTTGCTTTTCTGCCCTCTTGTTGGCTCTTAGCCCACCTACCTCACTTTCTCTTCCTACACAGCTCTGTCACTTTCTGTCTTTCTGTACAGACCTCCAGGCCTCTATGGTTGGTACTGGTATTAAAGGCATGTGTCACCATGCTTGGCTTTGTTTCCTAGTGTGGCCTTGAACACACAGAGACCCTGCCTGCTAAGTGATAGGATTAAGGGCATGTACTACCAATGCCTGACTTCTTTGTTTACTTAAAATAGCTTACTATTCCCTCTGATCTCCACACAAGCTTTATTTATAAAAGCACAAATAAAATATCACCACATTTCAGCACAAATGAAATATCACCACAATTATGTTTGAGCTAGTTTCCAGGCTAATCTTTTCTACCATCTCAATCTCAGGGCAGATTCCTTCTAGTCCAGGGTTTCTGACATACTCAGGATGTGGGTTGCAACACTGTGCCTCACACAGTAATAGACCGCAGAGTCCTCAGATGTCAGGTTGCTGAGCTCCATGTAGGCTGTGCTGGACGATGTGTCTGCAGTCAGTGTGGCCTTGCCCTGGAATTTCTGAGCATAGTTAGTATTACCACTCAAAGTATCAAAATATCCAATCCACTCCAGGCCCTGCCCAGGCCTCTGCTTCACCCAGTTCATATAGTGGTCAGTGAAGGTGTAGCCTGAAGCCTTGCAGGACAGCTTCACTGAGGAACCAGTTTTCTCCAGCTCAGGACCAGACTGCTGCAGCTGGACCTGGGAGTGGACACCTGTGGAGAGAAAGGGCAGAGTGGATATCATTGTCACCTCAGTCCATGTTCCTTATTCAGGTTTGGAACTAGAAAGCTCCTTACCTATAGTGACTGAAATGAGGAAGAAAATAATCCATCTCCATCCCATTGTGAGGAACTGTCTTCCCAATGACTGTGGAGAGGGCACTGATTATTTATTGTTGAGTGAATTGTACATCTTGGTATTTACAACTATAGAGTCAAGTAATTTGCATATTCATGAGCAGGGTACTTCTTAGATAAGGACCTAGTCCAGCTGGCAAAGAAGGAGGTAGAGGACACCTGGGTCATGCAGCAGGATGCTGAGATACAAGTCGTAATCCTCTCTGAGGAAATGTATAACATGCTCCTTCCCTGAGCCCTGTGCCGATGCTGAGGAAGTAACATCAGGACCTGGGCTCCCAATAGATTTCAGGTCTGAGGCTGTTGCTCCACTTTGTGATCAGGTTATCAGACTGATTGATGGTGGTTGTGATGATGACAGTAGTGATGGGAAGTTTAAATCCTGCTAAGTTTGAAATTTCCAGCCTCCTTTCAGATATATGCAGTTGATATTTGCCTTTCCAACAGATTATATACCGAGAAATTCTCCCAAATGGCAAAAAGTAAATATACTTAAATATTTGCACAATAATGATTATTGAAAAAACATCACAGTAACTAAATTATGGAAATAAACTATGCATCTGTGAAGAAAGGATTTCATCAAAAATACATGTTTATATAAACAACAAACAAGTTTTTTCATCTGAAACAAATAAGGAACTTACATGCCTTATAGCAAAATGAATGCAACTAGAGATAAATGTATTAGTTAAGACCATCTCAGAAACATTAAATGAGACTATCATTAGTAGTTCTTAGATATTTCATACTTACATAAATCTATAAATACAATAGCATAAAGTATATGTGAATTTGTCTAGTATAATAAAAGTAAACTAGTAGGGGAAGGAAAATGAAGAGCAGAGATTATGGTGAAATATATGCAGTGTACATAATACATGTGTATGAAAATTCTAAACATATGTAAAATTGTTATTTTTACATTTAATAATTTGTAATCTTTGAAATTTTATTCCATTTATAAAATATAATATGATCATATCTATACCCATTATGCCCCACTGGTTCCTCTTGGGACCTTCCAATATTTCTCTCTCCTAACTTCCTGACGTACATACAACTATGTGGATTCATTCACTAGTACATAGGAAACCTGCAGAAACCTTCCAAAAAAATTGATTCAATTTCCTCATCAATCATCAAAGGTCTATAGATGCTACAGCTTGGCATGGCTTCTCATGAGTTTCTCTCTATACATACAATAGTTTTTAAATGTGTTATACTATCTTTAGAGAAAGAACAGGGCACATATGCACCAAGGTGCATGCATGATCCTCAGAGGACAACTTATGGAATTCAATTCTTGTATCCTATCATGTGGGTCCAAGAAATCAAACTGATATTGCTAATCTTGGCACTAGACACCTTTATCTGCTCAGCTACTTCCCAGACTCTCACAAACCAAAATGAACTCAATGGTATTTTTATAGATTTTTTTTTCTCATATCACACTGTGCATTTTTTGTCTCACTTGTCTTTTGCCGGCATATCATGTTTAGAGGTGTGTTTTTAAGATTTTGTGTATGCTTGATTGTGAGAGTATTTTTGTTTGGTTTTAAACCATTTTTTAACCCTTTTCGACTATTTGTATTTTTTCCTACATAGAGAAGGAAAGGGTAGAAAGGACATGGGAAGGATCTGGGAGGAGTAGGGGGAGAGGAATAAGTGATCAGAAAACATTATATGAATTTTTTAAAAAAAATGTAAAATGTAAATGAAAATTAAATAAACAAGAAGATGTAAACCTGAGAAGAGTTTAACAAAGAAACTTTACTGTGTTTGAGCATGGAAACATCACACGTCAATCACAGCAGGTGCAGGTGAACAAGTATACTCAAGAAAGGAAACCACAGAGGATAAAGAGTCCCCTCCACACCAACCTCCATCTTTATTGTGGTTTCTTGGCTCTATAGTGCCCCTGCTGGTCATGAGCTCCCCTGCAGGTTGGTTTGTCATGGCTTACAATGGAGGTGCACAGTCTCCCTTGAACAATAACACATCCCTGAAACTTCCATGCACACAGATCTCAACTGCAGGGAGAAATGACTCTTGTTTATCTGAAGATGCTGACTGGATGAATTAGAGATTGATTTTAAATTGTTTCTATACTATCATCAATGCCCCTCTTGATGACAGGCTCTTCCTTGGTGACAGTTGGATCTAGCTCTAGCAGTTCCCACTTGCAGTAAGGTGACAACAAGAGAGAACAGAGTCTTGACTATCTTCATCAGGCTACACCTGGGACAGACAACATGATGTCAGAGAACCACAGTTAGTCTTAAGTTCAGACCCAGCCCCACATGTAGCCATGTATGAATTACTGAAATGTGCAGATAAAGGAGTCAATAGAAAGAGGACTAACCACTGTGGTACTCACAGAAAAGTTAACAATTCCAGAAAAAAAATATTCACATTGTGAAGGAAGTAGAAATCAACCAGTTATATGCTGTGACTCAATTTGTTTCCAGCTCTCCATTTGCATGCATTTAAGGAATGAGGTGAGAAAGGAGATCTTCTTGACAAGGATTCTCATGAGTGGAGTATATGTGTACTTCAACAGCTTTGTTTTTATCTTTATACATATTTACCTTTCCATTTCTGAATTCCTCATATTCTTGGACAGAGCATGTGTTCACTAAGCCTTTCAGAAGCTGAACATTTTCATGGAAGAAGGATGGATTTGGAATATGCTTCCCAGAATGGGACCATCCAATAGTACTATGTAGGGATATGTGTGCATGTTTGTATCAATGTCGGAAGTATAGCTTCAATATTAAAACAAAAATATATGCTTAATAAATTCAGTATTTCATGTATATTTTCCTCTAATATCAGGTCAGGAATCAGATGCACCCAATGTTGCAGGATAGAAGGAGCTGGAAACAGTCTGATACATGTTTTCTCTTCTATCACTGGTCAGAAATGATATTATATCTTGCAGACTGTTGGTTCACAGGGCAACACCCACTTCTCATTATAGAGGAACACTTATCCCTACAATTCAGTGTGCTAGATGGTTTCATCTTGGCATTTCAGAATCTCTGTTGTGCTAAGTAATGCTTTCAAATCTGCAGTTCATACTCCAGTGCATGGAATGCTGATGGCTATCACAGGCTACAATGCACAGGAGTGCATCCCTACTTGGATAATATGAAGACATCCTCCTCTTACAATGTAATCCAATCACAAAAATCTTGGCTCTGTGAGAATATCAATAGATACTAATGAGCTTATTATCCCATCAATAATCCACTACCATAGCCATGTTAAAGTTAATCACATGTCAAGGCATCAAGGGTGACCTGAACCTCCTTAAGGTCAACCATATTTGTGATGATCAGAAGTTGCATTGGCCATCCTGCCCAAATCAGACACCAACACAGAGCTTTGGAGGCTGTTGTTCACTCTACACCAGTGATCAGCAAGAATATGAACACCTCTGATATCAGCTGGTAACTCCTAGGACAGTTTTCCCCAAAATGCTGATCAGTGTACTTGAGTTCAAATTCTCGTAAATTTTACTGTTAAGTCTTTTGTGAATTAGTATCCTATCCAGTGGCAATAGGAATCCATTCTGAATATTGTTGACCTCACAATGGTTTTTATTGAATAAATGCCCTCTCCAGTGTTGTAGCATGAAGATGCCACATGTCACCTACACCATGGTCTCTGAATGTAATGAGACTGGCAATGAAGTCCACCAAGTTTGCTAAAATCTCCTCAATGCATAACATTCTTACATGGTTCTTTCATCCTTTACCTATTAGAGAATTGGTGGATTCACAATGGCCCCTGTGGGTTATGAGAACCAGCTTGTGTACATTCTCACACACAGAGCCCTCACTATGACTCTTGTTTCTCTTCTTTGTAATGTAACTGGTGATGCTGAGTAGATATTTCAAGGATGACTGATGAACTGCGACTTAAAGGTTGTTTCTATGAACTACATTCATTTCCCTAGGGTCTAGTAGATCTAGCTTTAGCAGTGACCACTGGTGATGAAGTGAGTTACCAGAGACAGCACAAGTGATGAACAGGATCCACAACTGACATACAATTTAATTTCCCAAATCTTCTAGCTGCACTTCAGACAGAAAACTCACAACACCAGGAAGAGGAATAAATGTAGTACTTACAGAAAAATTCCCACCTACAGGAAATATTTTCACATTTGAGAAGTGAACAGAAATTAAGGAAATTTGGACAGTGATACAATCTGTTTGCTAATTCAACATTTGTATCATAAATGAGCTGTGGATTTGTACGTAAAGACTTAAAAGGAATTTTTGGTCCCTTTGCCATGCATTTTTCAGTATGGAAAATTCAGCCTGTGTCCTCAGGCATCTTTCTTCTCTGGATCTAGCTTCCACAAGCTCAGCATCTTCTTATTTATGTAATATCATGGCTAATGATTTTCAAAGACTTTGATGTCTTTGCTATAAGCTTAGTAAATGACCGCTGTGGAGTAGAATAACCCACCACCCGCTCAAAGGATTTGGTGGAGACAATACCACTGTATATGACGCATGTGTGACTGCAGAGGACTACATGTGGATGCTGTGGGATGTTCTCTGTGCTGTGAATGTATTGCTATGATTGATTGATAAATAAAATGCTGATTGGCCTGTAGCCAGGCAGGAAGTATATGCAGGACAGGCAGAGAAGAGAATTCTGGGAACAGGAAGGCTGAGTCAGAGATGCAAGCCTGCTGTCCAGGGAGCAACATGTAAAGGCAACAGGTAAAGCCATGGAACACGTGGTGACATACAGATTAACAGAAATGGGCTGAGTTTAAGTGTAAGAGCTAGACAGTGCTAGGCCTGAGCTAATGGCCAAGCGGTTTAATTAATATAAGTTTCTGAGTGATTATTTTATAAATAGTTGCGGGATCCATGGTGCTTGGCAGGACTGGAGAAACCTCCAGCTACATGTGGATGTAGGCACACATGTAAATCCCTAGACGTGTGCTGCATATATCAGGGTGTGGATATGTTTGTATGGATGGAAGCAGCATGATCATTAATCCAGTGCATTTCACTCCCATACACGTTTGTCCTTGATTGAAAACATTTCATTGTCTCCTGGTACTTGACTTTGCATTTCTGTATATAAGTGCTTTAACTACCTTCTGTATTCAAGGCTTGCTACAACGAGGGATTGTTGAAGCCAAGCTCACACACACACACACACACACACACACACACACACACACACGTTGTACCTTTTAGATGCTTTTGATTGCATGATGTTTCTTCCTAGCATTGATGAAATAGGCTCTTGCTATTGATTCTTCCTAAAGAAAGCCTAGCATTTATAGTTCAACCAGGTCCTATAGACTCTCCTCTAATTGACGAACTTTGAGGAAACTGAAACTGTTTCTGGGGAAAACAGCTAGCTAGAATCCTTTGGTGCTTTTATAAGGTTCAATGAGAATCAGCTACAAGCTTTAATATCATATTGATCACAACTCTTGTTCACCATTGGCATATTCTAAATTCATTTAAAAGAATTACTACATTAGAAGAAGAACCTAAATGCTTACTAGCAATGTTATTGAACGCTGAATGTTTTGCACAAACAATGACATCATTGTTAGTATAGGTTTTCCATTTTACTAACAGGTGGTTTTTCATGCTAATTTGTGCTCATCCAATGAGAATGGATTATACAGTCATAAAAGGTCATCAATCTTCTCTAGTCAATATTGTCACTGATTCTGTCTTACTATCCTTACCATCCCTATGTTAAAAACAGCCTACATACTTCTAAGTGATAACACTATCTAAAACTTTTTTTAAGCTTATCAAATAATTTTTTCAGGTCTTTACAATTATTCCTCATCCACATGTTTGCTTACTCAGTATTTCCTGGGAACTTGGAAGATACTTTGTTCTTCCCTTTGACTTTACTTGCATCTGTCAGAAGGCCACCAACTGGCGCACTCTAACTCACAATCCTGCTCCATTTCTGCACCAAAATTTCAAAAAAAATCAAGCATCAGTAAAAACCATAGCTCTACAAAATCCTTATTATTCTAAATTGGGTACTAAACCATTTCCTTCAAAGATTCTACCCACAGAGAGACCAAATGACATCTAACAAACAGATACTACTATAATCCCAGAATTTGGTAAGCAAAAACATTTCCATCTGTCATTATTTTCTCAGTCATGACATGGGCAATAGCTATTCGTGAAGAATCTCCTATCGATGTCATAACACATAGGCTTCCTTTTTCTTTATGGTCATCCTTAAGATAATCAAAGCTGATAATGGACTTGCACACATAGCTCCTAAAGTCCCAATTTTTACATTTTAGTGTTACTTACAAAACTGGAATAACTTATAACTCTACATGACAAGGTATTTAGAACACAAACGCTGCACTATTAAACTTTAGGTTAGTACAGTACCTTTGTCCTGTAGAAATTCCCTACTTTAATGATTCAGAAAACAAAATATCATTGATATCTCCTTTTTGGTTATCCAGGCTAAGCTCCTAAGATTTAAAATCTGTCATATTAATGTATGGAGAAATGGGAAAAATTATTTTCCTGTAAATAGGCAAAAAAATCTTGAAAATAACAGAAATATTTTTTTAAGTAACAGGGTAAAGGTTTTGTGGCATCTCAGAAGGAGGAAACACCATTAGCTCATGTCATAGTTTGAATAAGAAAGGCCACTAGTTCTAGGGTTTAGGTCCAGAGGCAGAACCTATGTCCCCAAACCCCCACCCATTGCAGCCCCAGGTGCAGGTCAGCAGGCAGGACTCCTGCAGGCAGGCCTGACTACCACCACCCCCAATGGGACCTACAAGCCCCACTCCATCACTCAAACCCATCCTTCCCCTGAGATGGCAAATGCTCCCTAAGACACATACTCTGCCAGCTTCAATTGGACCAAGAGCTCCAATTGGACCAAGAGTTCCTATCAGACCAAGAGTTATGATTGGTTCAAGAGTGGCTCCCTGAAACACAGAAACCATTTGCACTAGTTAGAGGAAGAGATGGGTAGATCCCAGTGCAAGAATACATTCAACAACTTAAAGAACAATATGGTACCACCAGAACCTAGTGGTTCTACACCAGCAAGACCTGAACATCCCAACATATAAAAAGCAGAAGAAAAGGACCTTAGAATGACTTTAAGAAGATGATAGAAGCCTTTAAAGAGGTAATGGAAAATTCCCTAAAAGAAATCAAGAAAAAGACAAAGAAAAATTGGAAGAAATCAATAAATCTCTTAAAGAAAGCTAAGAAAACAAGCAAAAGCAAAGAAACATGTGAAGGAAAGAGTTCAAGATTTGAAAACTGAGATAGAGGCAATAAAGAAGACACAAACATAGGGAATTCTGGAGATGAAAGATCTGAGTGAATGAATAGGAACTATAGACTGCATTCTATAACCAACAGAATGCAAAAGATGGAAGAGAGAATCTCTGGCATTGAAGATACAATAGAGGAAATAGATTCATGAGTCAAAGAAAACATTAAAGCCAACAATGTCAAAACACAAAATGTCCAGTAAATCTGGAACACCATGAAAAGACCAAACCTAAGAATAATAGGGATAGAAGAAGGAGAATACCAGCTCAAAGGCATAGAGAATATATTCAACAAAATCATAGGAGAAAACTTTCCCAACCTAAATGTTGAGATCCACAGATGTTTCTTAGTGAGATCAGAGCTTGCTTTACACAACAGGGCTGCTTTAGGGGATGGCTTGACCACATGTGTGATTACCAGCTGTTTGCAATAGTCTGCACTTGGCTGTGCTGGGGGGAGAACCTTTGCTCCACCCCATGGCATTCCATTAAACACCACTTAAAGAGACAGAAGAGGCTGGTAAGTTTTGACCCAGGACATCCTGAGGCTATCCTGTGTTTTTCTCTCTCTCTCCTCTATTTTTATATGTAAATATTTCTCACTTCTCCCTGCTCAAGAATACCCTGGGGGAAAAGTGGGGGCAGGACCCCTGCACCTAAAGAAGAAAATGCCTATGAAGATAAAAGAAACTTACAGAATATCAAATAGACTGGACCCAAAAAACAAAGTCCCCTTGAGACATAATAATCAAATTACAAAACATAGAGAATAAAGAAAAAGTATTAGGAGCTGCAAAGGAAAAAATGCCAAGTAGCATATAAAGGCAGACCCATCAGAATAATACCTGATTTCTCAATGGAGACTCTGAAAGCCAGAAGGTCCTGGACAAATGTTATGCAGACACTAAGAGACAATGGATGCCAGCCCAGATTATTACACTCAGCAAAACTCTCAATCGGCATAGATGGAGTAAACAAGATATTCCATGATAAAACCAGATTTAAACATTATCTATCTTCAAATCCAGCCCTACAGAAAGCATTAGAAGGAAAAATCCAACCTAAGGAAGTTAGATGCACCCATGAAAACACAGGCAATAGATAATCCCATACCAACAAATCTCAAAGATGGGAAACACACAACACTACCACCAAAAATAATAGAAATTAATAATCATTTGCCTATAAAAAGATACAGTCTAACTGAATGGATATGAAAACAGGATCCATCCTTCTGCTGCATATAAGAAATGCACCTCAACCTCAAAAACAGATGCTACCTTAGAGTAAAGGGCTGGGAAAAGTCTTTCCAGTCAAATGGATTTAAGAAGAAAGCTGCTGTAGTTATTCTAATTTCTAACAAAATAGGCTTCAAGTGAAAATTATTCAAAAGAAATCATCACAGGAAAAATCCATCAAGATTAAGTCTCAATTCGGAATATGTATGCCCCAAATACAAGGGTACCCACATATGTAAAAGAAACAATACTAAAGTTTAAATTGCACATCAAACCCCACACATTAATAGTGGGAGACTTCAACACCTGGTCGGCCAGACAGAAACATAGCAGAGAAATAAGGGATGTTATGACTCAAATGGACTTAATAGATATCTACAGAACATTCCACCCAAACACAAGAGAATACACATTCTTCTCAGCACCCTATGGAAACTTCTATAAAATTGACCACATATTAGTCACAAGGCAAATCTCAACAGATACAAAAAAGAAATTGTAAAAATCTCCTGTATGTTGTCAGACCACCATGGCTTAAAGATAGATTTCAACAACAACACAAATTACAGAAAGCCTACAATCACATGGAAACTGAATAATGCTCAACTGAATCGCCACTTGGTCAAGGAAGAAAGATAGAAATTAAAGACTTCCTAGAATATAATGAAAATGAAAGCACAACATACCCAAATTTCTGGGACACTAGAAAAGCTGTACAAAGAGGAAATTCATAGCTCTAAATGCCTATGTAATGAAGTTGGAGAAATCTCACACTAGTGACTTATAGCACATCTGAAAGCTCTAGAAGAAAAAGAAGCAAAAACCCTCAGGAAGAGTAGACACAAGGAAATTATCAAATAGAGGGCTGAAATCAATAAAATAGAAACAAAGAAAGCAGTACAAAGAATCAATAAAACAAAGAGTTGAATCTTTGAGAAAATCAACAAGATAGAAAAAAAAACTCCATCCAGACTAAAAGGCAGAGAGAGAATATCCAAATTAACAAAATTGAAAACAAAAAGGGAGACATGACAACTGACAATGAGGAAATCCAGAGAATCATCAGGGCACACTTCAAAAATCTGCACTCCACAAAATTGGAAAATCTAAAGGAAATGGAAAATTTTCTGGATAGGTAACATATACCCATATTAAATAAGGCCAGATATAAATTTTAAATAGACCTACAACTCCTATGGAAATAGAAGCAGTCATTAAAAGTCTCACAACAAGGAAAGCCCAGAGCCAGATGGTTTCACTGCAGAATTCTCAGAATTTCAAAAAATAGCTAATACCAATAGTCTTCATATTGTTCTACACAACAGAAACAGAAGGAACATTGCCAAACCCTTTTTTATGAGACTACAGTTACCCTAATACCCAAAACCACACAAAGATGAACAAAGAAAGAGAATTACAGACCAATCTCCCTCATGAACATTGATTTAAAAAAATATTCAATAAAAATACTGGTAAACCAAATTCAAGAACACATAAAAAAAGATCATTCACCATGATCAAATAGGCTTTATACCAGAGAAACAGGGATGGGTCAAGATATGAAAATCTGTCAATGTAATACACCATATAAACAAACTGAAAGGAAAAAACCATATGATCATCTCATTAGATCCTGAAAGAAGGCTTTGACAAAATCCAACACCCCTTCATGATAAAGATCCTAAAAAGTTCAGCAACACAAGGAGCATACCTAAACATAATAAAGGCAATTTACAGCAAGCCAACAGCCAAAATCAAATTAAATGGAGAGAAACTCGAAGGGATTACGCTAAAATCAGGAACAAGACAAGGCTGTCCACTCTCCCAATATCTGTTCAATATAGTACTCGAAGTTCTAGCTAGAGAAATGAGACAAAAAAAGGAGACCAAAGGAATACAGATTGGTAAGGAAGATGTCAAACTTTTGCTATTTGCAGATAATATGATGTTCTACATAAGTGACTCCAAAAATTCTACCAGAGAACTCCTACAACTAATAAACAGCTTTAGTGGTAGGATACAATATTAAATCAAAAAAATCAGTAGCCCTACTATATACAAATGGTAAATGGGCTGAGAAAGAAATCACCCTTAACAATAGCCAAAATTAATATAAAATACCTTTAGGTAACTCTAACCAAACAAGTGAAAGACCTATATCACAGAACTTCAAGTCCTTGAAGAAAGACATTGAAGAATATATCAGAAAATGGAAAGATCTCCCTTGCTCATGGATAGGTAGAACAAACACAATAAAAGTGCAAATCTTACCAAAAACAATCTACAGATTCAGTGTAATCTCCATCAAAATCCCAACACAATTCTTCATAGACCTTGAAAGAAAAATATTCAACTTCATATGGAAAAACAGAAAACCTAGGAAATTAAAAACAATCCTTTACAATAAAGAAGCTTCTGGAGGCATCACCATCCCTAACTTCAAGATCTACTATACAGCTAGAGTAATAAAAACTGCTGCTTTTGGCATAAAGATATGTGGAACAATGAAATCTAATTGAAGATCCTGGCATTAAGCAACACACCTATGGACACCTGCTTTCTCACAAAGAAACCAAAACTGTAAAATGGAAAAGAGAAAGCATCTTCAGCAAATGGCGCTAGCATAACTGGATGTCAACATGTAGAAGATTGCAAATTGATCAATATCTATTGCCATGCACAAATCTCAAATCCAAGTGCATCAAAGACCTCAACATAAATCCAGCCACACTGACCCTGATATAGGAGAAAGTAGAAAGTAGCTTGGAATGCACTGGCACAGGAGACCACTTCCTAAATATAACACAAGTAGCACAGACACTGAGAGCAACAATTAATAAACGGGACCTCCTGAAATTGAAAAGCTTCTGTAAGGCAAAGGACACAGTAAATAAGACAAAACGACAGCCTACAGAATGGGAAAAGATCTTCACTAACTCCAAATCTGACAGAGGGCTGATCTCCAAAACATGTAAAGAATTCAGGAAACTAGACAACAAAATACCAAACAATCCAATTTTAAAAATCAGATCTAAACAGAGAATTCTTAACAGAAGAATTCCAAATGACTGAAAGACATTAAAAAGGAATTGCTCAACATCCTTAGTCATCAGGGAAATGCAAATCAAAATGACTCTGAGATACCATCTTACACCTGGCAGAATGGCTAAGATCAAAAACACTGATGACAGCTTATGTTGGAGAGGATGCAGAACAAGGGGAACACTCCTCCACTGTTGATGAGACTGCAAACTTGTACAGTCACTCAGAAATCAGTATGGCAACTTCTCAGAAAATTGGGAATCACACTACCTCAAGACTTGATACCACTTTTGGGCATATGCCCAAGGGATGCTTAATCATACCACAAGGACACTTGCTCAACCATGTTCATAGGAGCATTAGTCGAAACAGCCAGACCATGGAAGCAATCTAGATGTCCCTCAACTAAAGAATGAATAAAGAAAATGTGGTACATATACACGATGGAGTATTACTCAGCTAACATCATGAAATTTGAAGGCAAATAGATGGAAGTAGAAAATTTCATCCTGAGTGAGGTAATCAAGACTCAGAAAAACAAATATGGTATATACTCACTCATAAGTGGATACTTGATATAAAGTAAAGGAAAACCATACTACAATTCACAGCTCCAGAGAAGCTAGGAGACAAGGATGACCCTAAGAGAGACATATAGATCACCTTGGGAAGTGGAAACAGAAGAGGTCTCCATGAGTAAACTGTGGCTGGGGTGGGCAATAGAGGGTAGGGGATGGAAGATGAGAACATAAAGGAATGGGATAGTCGAGCTGGGGGAAGGTCAGAGTGGGAGAGCAATGAAAGAGATATTTTGATAGAGGAAGACATTATGGAGTAAGGGAGAAACCTGGTGCTAGGGAAATTCCCAGAAATCCACAAGGATGACCCCAGATTAGACTACTAGTAATAGTAGTGAGGGTGCCTGAACTGGCCTAACCTGGTAATCAGATTAGTGAATATCCTGTCATCATAGATCCTTCATCGAGTAACTGATGGAAGCAGATGCAGAGATCTACAACCAAATACCAGGCCGAGCACTGCGAGTCCAGTCAAAGAGGGGGAAGAGGATTATATGAGCAAGGGCAGGGGGATGGGAGTCAAGATCATAACGGGGAAATCTACAAAGACAACTGAACCAAGCTCATGGGAACTCAAGAACTTGAGACCAACAGCTGTGGAACCTGCATGGGACCAGACTAGACCCTCTGCATACGAGAGAAAGTTGTGTAGCCTGGTCAGTTTGAGGGGCCCCCGGCTGTGTGATCAGGATCTATCCCTGATACATGAGGTGGTTTCTAGATCCCATTACCTATGGTCAGACACCTTGATGCAGGGGGGAGGGACTTGGTCCTGCCTCAACTGAGTGCACCAGGCTTTGCCGTCCCCCCATGGGAGAACTTATCCTTCTGGGGGAGGGGATGAGGGGTGGTCTGGGGGGTAATTAGGTGGGAGTGGGGGAAGCAGGAGGAGGGATGAGAGGGGGATCTGTGGTAGGTATGTACAATGAATAAAAATTTCTTAAATATACGAAAAGAATTACCTCTAGACTATGATGATTAGTCATCAGAGATTAGAACTCTTTGACAGGATTAGAAGAATATGTGTGGTCTTGTTGAAGAAAGTGTGTCCCTGGGGCTTGAAATTGAGGATCTAAAACCCTTGAGAGGCCCGGTCTTTCTTTCTCTGTCTGTGATCAGGACATATCTCTCAACTACTGCTCAAGTGGCAGGCATGCCACAATGTTCCCTGTCATGATAATAAAAGAATAATCCTCTGAAACTGTAAGCAAGACCAAAATTCTCTTATAAGGGTGGCCTTGGTCATGATATCCCTTCACAGTAATTGAACACTGACTAAGACTACATTTAATTTTATCCCCACAGTAGCTCTACTTCTTTTTGTTTTCATGAAGACCCATTAGGTCTCTGTCATATTGGGCTTCAGCAGCAACCACAGGGCACATTCAGTGCTCAGGAATCCAAAGAGGAACCTCATTGTCCTGAGGAAAGACATAAACAAAACACCGGGGCCACAACAACACTACATCAGGTTGCCTCCACGTACTAGTAGAAAGATCCTTCCATCGCTCCAGAGGGTGATTTGCAATAGGAGTCCTCCAGTGCTTATCTGCATCAGATCCTCCAGCAGAATCCACCAATAAAAAAATTTAAAATATATAAAACAAGGGAAAGAATGGAATGTGGAGAGGAATGATGAGTCCCTAGTTCTCCCTTTTTTTTAACTTTAATAAAATGTTTGTTTGTTTGTTTGTTTAATATTTCAAATTTTTCTTTTATTTTTATTTATTTTTTATTGTTTAAAATTAATTAATTTATTTATTTTTCTATTATCGGCTTGAGAGAGTATGTATTCTTATCTTAATATTGAAATGTTTCATTGAGGCTTGCTCAGTAATTGAGTAAAACTGAAATTTAATATAAGCCACAGTCATCCTAGGGACCTCCATGATATATATATATCCTCCATGGTTCTCTGGGTTGTAGTCTGATTGTTCTTTATTTTATATCCAGCAGAATCCACTTATGAGTGAGTACATACCATGATTGTCTTTCTGAGTTTGGGTTACCTCACTCAGGATGATTTTTTCTAGTTCCATCCATTTGCCTTCAAATTTCATGCTTTCATTGTTTTTCTCTGCTGAGGAGTACTCCATTTTGTATATGTACCACATTTTTTTCATCCATTCTTCAGTTGATAGGCATCTAGGTTGTTTCCAGGTTCTGGCTATTACAAATAGTGCTGCTATGAACAAGGCTGAGCATGTATCTTTATGGTAGGCAACAGCATTCCTTGGGTATATGCCCAAGAGTGGGATGGCTGGGTCTTGAGGTAGTTGGAGTCCTACTTTCCCGAGAAACCACCATACTGATTTCCATAGTGGTTGTACAAGCTTGCATTCCCACCAACAGTGGAGGAGAGTTCCCTTTGCTCCACATCCTCTCCAACATTGACTGTCATTGGTGTTTTTGATTGTAGCCATTCTGACAGGTGTAAGATGGTATCTCAGAGTCGTTTTGACTTGCATTTCTCTGATGATTAAGGATGTTGAGCATTTCTTTAAGTGTCTTTCATTCATTTGTGATTCTTGTTTTGTGAATTCTCTGTTTAGCTCTTTAGCCCATTTTTTATTTGGACTGTTTAGTATTTTGATATCTAGTTTCTTGAGTTCTTTATATTCTGTGGAGATCAATCCCCTGTCATTTGAGGGGTTGGTGAAGATCTTTTCCCATTCTGTTGGCTGTATTTTTGTCTTATTGACTGTGTCTTTCACCCTGCAAAAGCTTCTCAATTTCGAGAGGTGCCATTTATTAATTGTTGTGCTCAGAGTCTGCGCTGTTGGTGTTATATTTAGGAAATAGTCTCCGGTGCCAATGCGTTCAAGAGTACTTCCTACTTTCTTTTCTATTAAGTTTAGTGTAACTGGATTTATGTTCAGGTCTTTGATCTACTTGGACTTGAGTTTTGTGCATGGTGAAAGATATGGATCAATTTGCAATCTTTTATATATTGACATCCAGTTATGCCAGCACCATTTGTTGAAGATACTTTCTTTTTTCCATTGTATAGTTTTGGCTTCTTTGTCAAAAATCAGGTGTTCATATGTGCATGGATTAATGTCAGGGTCTTCAATTCGATTGCAATGGTCCGTATGTAGGTTTTTATACCAGTACCAAGCTGTTTTTATTACTATAGCTCTATATAGAGTTTGATGTCAGGGATAGTGATGCCTCCAAAGGTTGCTTGATTGTATAGGATTCTTTTAGCTATTCTGGGTCTTTTGTTTTTCTATATGAAGTTGAGTATTTTTCTTTCCAAGTCTGTGAAGAATTGTGTTGGGATTTTGATGGGGATTGCATTGAATCTGTAGATTGCTTTTGGTAAGATTTCTATTTTTACTCTGTTAATCCTACCTATCCATGAGCATGGGAGATCCTTCCATTTTCTGATATCTTCTTCAATTTCTTTCTTTAGAGATTTAAAGTTCTTATCAAAAAGGTCCTTCACTTGTTTAGTTAGTGTTATCCCAATGTATTTTATATTATTTGTGGCTATTGTAAAGGGTGATGTTTCTCTGACTTCTTTCTCAGCCTTTTTATCATTTGTGTATAGGAGGGCTACTGATTTTTTTGAGTTGATCTTGTATCCTGCCACTTTACTGAAGGAGTTTATCAGCTGTAGGAGTTCCCTGGTAGAGTTTTGGTGGTCATTTATGTGTACTATCATATCATCTGTAAATAGTGAAAGTTTGAATTCTTCCTTGCCAATTTGTATCCCTTTGATCTCCTTTTGTTGTCTTATTGCTCTAGCTAAAACTTCTAGTACTATATTGAATAAATATGGGGAGAGTGGACAGCCTTGTCTTGTTCCTGAATTTAGTGGTATCGCTTTGAGTTTCTCTCTGTTTAATTTGATGTTTGATGTTTGATGTTGCTATAAATTGCCTTTATTATGTTTAGGAATGTTACTTGTATTCCTGCTCTTTCTAAGACTTTTATCATGAAGGGGTGTTGGATTTTGTCAAAGGCTTTTCAGCATCTTAGAAGATGATCATGTGTTTTTTCTTTCAGTTTGTTTATATGATGTATTAAATTTACAGATTTTCATATGCTGAATCATCCTTGCATACCTGGATGAATCCTACTTGGTCATGATGGATAATTGTTTTGATGTATTCTTAGATTCGGTTTGCCAATATTTTGTTGAGTATTTTTGCATCAATGTTCATGAGGGAGATTGGTATATAGTTCTCTTTCTTTGTTGCATCTTTGTGTGGTTTGGGTATCAGGGTAATTGTAGACTCATAAAAAAAAGTTTGGTAGTGTTTCTTCTGTTTCTATTGTGTGGAACACTTTGAAGAGTATTGGTAATAGTTCTTCTTTGAAAGTCTGTTAGAATTCTGCACTGAAACCATCTGGTCCTGGGCTTTTTTTGGTTGGGAGACTTTTGATGACTGTTTCTATTTCTTTAGGGGGTATTGGCCTATTTAAATGGTTTATCTGGTCTTGATTTAATTTTGTTTTGTGGTATTTATCCAGAAAATTGTCCATTTCTTCCTGGATTTCCATTTTTGTGGAGTACAGGTTTTTGAAGTATGATCTGATGATTCTCTGGATTTCCTCGTTGTCTGTTGTTGTCTCCCTTTTCATTTCTGATTTTGTTAATTTGGGTGCTCTCTCTTTGCCTTTTGGTTAATTTGGCTAGGGGTTTGTCTATATTGTTGATTTTTTTTCAGTGAACCAACTCTTTGTTTCATTGATTTTTTTATTGTTCTCTTGTTTTCTATTTCGTTGATTTCAACCCTCAATTTGATTATTTCCTGGCGTCTATTTCTCCTGGGTGAGTTTGTTTCTTTTTGTTCTAGAGCTTTCAGTTGTGCTGTTAATTCATTGGTATGGGATTGCTCCAACTTCTTTATGTGTGCATTTAGAGTTATGAATTTTCCTCTTAGCACTGCTTTCATAGTGTCCCATAAATTTGGGTATGTTGTATTGATGTAACCAACCGTCTTATTAAATAAGAAACACAGAAACAATGTAAAAGAGAAAGCCGAGAGGTCAGAGCTCAGAGCTAAAATCTCACCCTTCCTCCTGCTGTCCCAGCTTCGCGAAAAGAGCCCTACTTCCTGTCGGTTCATTTTTTTATAGTATGTTGTTCTGCCTTCTCATTGGTTGTAAACCCAAACACATGACTGCCTCGTCACTGTCTGAATGTACAGTCCCCTAGGTCTTAAAGGCATATGTCTCCAATGCTGACTGTATCCCTGAACACACAGAGATCTTATGGGATTAAAGGCGTGTGCCACCACCGCCACACTCTTGCTATGGCTCTAATAGCTCTGACCCCCAGACAACTTTATTTATTAACATACAATCAAAATAATATTTCAGTACAATTAGATTACCACCACAATGTTGTACTTTCATTTTCATTGAATTCTAGCTATACCAGCTTGTTTCTTAGGTCCATTTGCTTGGAAAGCCTTTTCTGAGACCTTTACTCTACTCAGAGGTAGTGTCTGTAGCTCTACTTCTTAATAATAATTTTCTGTGTTAATTACTACCTGGATTATAGGGACAAACTATATAACAATAAAAAACTCATAGAGGAAAGGATTTATTTTTGTTTATAATTTGAGTTAAAGTCCATCATTTCAGTTAATTCATGGAGTCAAGACCTTAATGTAGCGAGTCATATTGCATCAACAATCAGCAGAAATTGATAAATGCTCATACTTATGATTTTGCCACATTTTTATTTGGTCCAGGATCACAATCTATAGGAATAGTGTGGACAGTACTTAGGGTGGGTCTTCTAACTTAATTTACCTAATCTATAAATGCTCTCACATAATTGTCCCAAGCCAAAGCCAAATAATCCCTCAAAGGAATACCCAAGCTCATTCCCTGGATGATTCTTGGTCCAATTAATTTAATAGTCAATAAAAACAAAACCACAACATTCAGAAATTGCTTTTTCCTTGTTAAAAATTGAAGTGAGAATGACGGGGAATGGTTGCCAGATGAAGGAACACATCTGCTAAAGGTCAAATTGGTCAAATATCATCCTGGAATGTACCTCAGGAAGAGGAAGGGAGGTTTTAAATTTGAGAAGGCTCTGGGGTGGGGTACAGAAGCTTGATCCATCCTCCTATTTGATTTCAAATTTCAAACTCTATTCTAGTCAGGAATTTCCACTGTGGTTGTTTCCAGAATCACACCCATCTCCATGCTTCCTTGAGTTTTCTTAAGATCTCATATTCCACAATTAATTATATTTTAGTAAAATCAAAAATAATTTTATATTAAGAGACATTGCAGTATAACATATACCATAAACATAGAGAGGTTTCAAAAAAGAAAGGAAAGGGAAAGAAAAAACTGTGTTAGATAGAAAGGAAGTTGTTGTCTCTCTTCATCTGTAGCACCAGCCTGCTCCCAATTCATGACACAGAAATTTATAATTAATTATCAAAACTTTTCTGATAGCTTTAGCTTGGTTCTAACTAGCTCTTATGTAGATATAATTCTAAACAGTCTTATTGAATAAGAAACACCGAGCCAAATAAAGAGTTAAAAGCCCAGAGATCAGAGCGGTAGCCAAGAGCTATGACCACCTTATCTTACCACTTCTTGCCGTCCTTCCCCTGAGAGAGACCTTCTTCCTGTGTCCTGTCTTTTTATTGCCTTTCTGTTCTGCCTTCTCATTGGCTCTAAACCTAACCACATGACTTCCTCGTCACTGCCTGTCTATTCAGACCTCCAGGTCTCTATATTTGGTACTGGGATTAAAGGCATGTGTAACCATGCTGGCTATGTCCTTGAACACACAGAGACTCTGCCTGCCATGTGATTGGATTGATGGCATTTGCTACCATTGCCAGACTTCTGCTTAATGGCTATGACTTCTAAACTCCAGGCAACTTTATTAACATACAAATAAAATATCACCATACTCATATATTAAATTAACCAATATCTTTGAATATATCTTCTTTTACAAGGCTTGGTTACCTTTACTTTCTAATGCCCATGTGTTTTCTGTGTTCCTGGAATCTCCTTCCTTCTTCTCCTAGCATCTTCTGGGCCTGGAAGTCCTGCCTAGCTATTGGCCATTCAGATTTTTATTAAATTGGTCACACTGACATTTTTTTTTTTTGATTTTTCGAGACAGGGTTTCTCTGTGTAGCTTTGCGCCTTTCCTGGAACTCACTTGGTAGTCCAGGCTGGCCTCGAACTCACAGAGATCCGCCTGGCTCTGCCTCCCAAGTGCTGGGATTAAAGGCGTGCGCCACCACCGCCCGGCCACACTGACATATTTTTAAACAGTGTAATCAAAAAGTCTTGCAACAGGGAGCCAGCAATCCACAGAGGCGACAATTACTGTGTCTCACCAGTCAGTAAGTGTAGGGTTAATGTGTAGACTCTTGATAGATGTCTACTGGGGCAGGACATTCCTAAAACAAGATTCAGTTGCAGGAAGGTGATCATCATGAAGAAGGACAACATGGTTCACAGAGAAGTGAGCACTAAGAGCTGGATCTCACTGCTCAGCAGGAGATCCACCTGCCAGTCTCCCCAAAGTGGTATGTGATGTTGGAATATAACATGGTGAGTCCTTCATCCACAGACTATTTTATATAGCAAACGGATACCAAGCTTAACTCAGTAGTTTTTCATATTCCAAGAGTTTATGACAAGAGATGATTGAAGAAATCAGGGATATGTGGACTGAAAATTTAGCAACTGCCTGGTGTTTGCAGAATCCTTCATCCCCGTGCCTCCTTTATATTGTCAATAGTAGTATTTGGTTTCCACCTGGTCCATCTAACCTTGTGTTCTTGGCTAACTGAGCAGTGCTGGGAATGGGTTCAATCTTATAAAGTCAGCCTGAAATAAAATCATATTTTCACTGGTTATTCCAACTGAGATACACTGCATACTACCTAAGGGTAAAGGGAAACACCATCCCAGCTACAAACACTTGGACCTACAGTGGTGACCAGCCTATAAGAAACAAACATATTTTTATAACTGTATGTTAAAAACTTATCATTATAACCTGAAATGAAAGTTTCCACTCCTTCATCCAAGAAGCTTTTTTATTATTATTTTTCAGATGGAGACTATATCACAGATCCATATCTGATAACATTCAGAGAACAAGGGACCCTTGGATACCCAACTACACTTGATACATCTTCAATGTTACCCCTACACCTAAGGCTCAGGGAAAATCCTGGAAGAGGGGAAGAACTGTAAGATCTAGAGGCCAAGGATGCCACTGTGAGGTGATATCTTCTACACAGGACAGTGATACTGCACCATGAAATCTCAACAATAACCTAGACATCCAGAGTATAGGGGGAAATCTCTCAGGCTCTCAATCCTAAATGAAGAGATGCAGAAATCATTGGCTGTTGAGAGAGGGAGAATCAGTTTTATTCCAGGACAAGTTCCCTGATAAGTTATTCAAACTCAGTGGTCAGCTCTAAACACATGTACATATACACAACTAATTGGGCTTAATAGATTAAATACACACAAAAATATACACACATAAAATATTAATTAATAATGAAGCTATAATGAATTTTAGAGGGAGTGAGGGGTGGATATGAGGGGGATTTGAGAGGGGATATTGATGGGGGTAGTACTCAGGTAAAAAAATTCTCAAAACATATTTTAATTAAAAAAATTAAAAAGCAGCAGGAAATCTCCTCTCACACACAACTCCTTGGTGAGTGGTCTGTGTTCAGTGTTGAACACTGAAAGGGAAGACCTGGGAATCCAGGGCAGGGCTCCTTAGCCAGAGCTGCAGGATCAGGCCTGGGCTAGTTTTCATGAGCACAAGGAGGTCCTGGTTGCATGTCATCTTTCTTATAATGAACTGGGCATTTGAAACATTAGGCATATGAATGCCTAGAGCAGATGAAAGATGTAAAACTAAGTAATAGGAAAAAATATTTATTTTTATTACAAATTTATGATATAATTCCAAGTCTTATTTTGAAAGACCCTAACCCTTCAGGCTTACACCCCCCAAGCCCGAGGAAATGAGAAACTAAAGATCTAGTTCCAAGGGCAAGCTGACTCATCCATTGTTCAACCACCACTGCCACAATGTAACAATGTAAAAAGATTTCTGTTAAGAGATGTGCTCAACTGTGACTGGGATAGTTGCAAATGTTCCAGGAAAGACCACTGTGACCTTTGTGTAAACTCCACTCCCACCCTGATACCCCCCTCTTGAGGTTTCAGGAAGAATGTACCTGTTGACATAACTGTACCCCCTCTGTGATCACTCTGTAACCAGACCATGATCTTATGAAATGAAATTGTATGGGAATTGCAATCTTATGGCTTTTGTGGGTTTTTCCTTGAAAAGCCCCCATGGGGCTGCAGTAAGATGCGACTCTTGCTCTCAGGACAAGAGTTTGCCCTTCTGTACAGTTGCCAATAAACCTCTTGCTATTGCATCAACTGGACTGGAGTCTGGGTTCTTGGGGTGCCCACACGAGAAAATAGGACCCTGGGTCTGGGGTCTATCAATTTTATCATGTTTTTATCACAGACACCCCCTCTGCCTTATGTGCTCACAGAAGCATTTTAGTGCATTTTTTTATAATTTTAGAAGATGAAATAAATTTTATGAATATTGAATGCAGATATTAAATTGAAGAAATTGGTTTCAAGAATGTAGCTTAGTGTAGATTCACAGAAAACAACTGCTATGTAAAAGACAGTATTGGGAAACAAAACTGTACATATTCTATAGAGTATTATTTTTCTGTAAAAACTTTTAAATACTTGAACTTTGTGATTGTATTATTATTAATCTGGTGTGGGCTCTGTTAGCATTCCTCTACATCAGGTCACAATTTCAAATATGCTCAAAGTAATAAAATAACATGTCAGTGAGTGCATAGAGAAATCTAGGGCCTCCATTCTAGCATCCTGTTCTGATGTCCTTCCCTCTTTCCAGTCTACTCCTCCTCAGCACATGACACTCTATACTGATTGGGAGTGAAACTCAGCATGAAGAGCCTGAAAATTGCCCCACCATGAGACAAGTTTCTCAGGTCCTAGTTTTCCCTTTAAGAAACTGATTCTATTATGAGATAAACTCTATTTATGGTGACATAAGAAGACCTTCAAATTGTATCATTTCTGTTTCTGTAAAATTCACAGGAGAGTGACATAGATTTAAGAAGTTATTGCAGTGATGTCTATCAGATTCTTCAAGGCAAGGGTTCTAACTGACAGAGGACATGGTTTCCTGGGCTTGTATGTGGTTAACTGAGAGGAATAAACTCTGGGTAGTGTAGGGAATCACCCTTGCTGGCCCCAGTCTGCACCTGCTCCCCAGGCTCTGCACAACTGATTTATTTAGTTACCTTCATTTTTGCTGTCTCAGAGCAAGTAGTATTTAGCAGTGCTATTAATAATATGAACTTGATGTCATTTGGAAATCATAATAAAGAGTAGTTGATTGTGAACCTCTGTGTTTCCTTTGATGGAACATGGTCTCCATTGCGGTGATATATTGTGTACCCTAAAAAAATTACCTGAAGATCAGAGAACAGGAGCCACTAGGTTAAACAAAGAAGCCAGGCAATGGTGGCTTTTTGGCACACACCTTTAATCCTAGCACTCCGGAGGCAGAGATGTCTGGATCTCTGTGAGTTCAAAGCCACCCTGGACTATATGAGATTGACTCAGTCTAGGAGAGAAACAGAGCCAGGCAGTGGTGGAACACACCTTTAATCCCAGCACTAGAAATCTCATGCCTTTGCTTGGGAAGCACACGTGCCTATAATCCCAGCACTAGAAAGGTAGTAATATGGCTGGGTGGCAAAAGGTATATAAGGTGTGAGGAGACAGGAACTGAAGCTTATCCACTGGAGAGCTTTTGGTTAAGGACTCTGAGATATTCAGTCAGAGGATTCACGGAGTTGGCGAGGTAAGATGTGGGGTGGCTTGTTCCTTTGTTTCCTCTGATCTTTAAGCATTTACCCCAATATCTGGCTCGGTTATTTTTTTCAATGAGACCTATTAGAATTCAGACAACACTCCATTTGATTAATCTCATTCCCATTAGCAGGTACTCATAGAGTGTCTCAAAAATACCTAAGAGGTTAAAAAAGCTACCCTATCAATTCTGTATTATTGTAATACACAGGGCAGCCATAAGTTGGATATTGTGGATGATGAAAGCTTTGGCTCTCTGGGGAAATCCAGCCTATTCCCCATGGAAGTCACACTATGAAACTTGCATTAGTTAGTCAGTTAAACTCTAACAACATCACAACATTCATACCATTCTTCCTCTTTCTGTTGATTGTTCCCAAATTCACAGAGAGGAGAATCCCTTTCTATCCCAACTCTGTGGTTTATATTTGAAGTCCCTGATGCTGTTGGCATCTTGTACATTGCCCAGAGGACATCTGAAGGACATTGGAATCAGAGGATAAGAAATTTCTCTCCACAATACCTGGTGAGGAGACCCTTCCTGAGTATCATGTGACATGGTATAAGAGGCCCAGAGGGTAAGGAAGGATAATGATGAACTATGAGAATAAATTCCAGGAGGAAAATAAGTGTACCGTCAGGAAAATAAACACCACAATCAGCTCTCAGTTGAGGTGCTCACATATGTGAGAAGAGCCAGGACAAACTGGAAACAAATTGAGTTTTTTCATTGAGTCTTGTTTACACAACTTTATGACTTTGATCTGATTCAAAAGTGTATTTAAACCACAGAATCCCACAGTGTGATGGAAATTTTCAAAATGTGACCATTCTATCAATGGCAGAGTCATTTCTGTTCCTGAAAGTGACATTATGTCTATGTGGATCCTGAATGTGTATTTTCTTAATTAAAAACAAAACAAAACACATTCCAGTATACATAGACAGAAAATATTGGACTTAGACATGTCAAAGTTGTAACAGATGGGAAAAAATCAAGAAAGGTCCTGAGTGGCCTTGCTGGTTTTAGAACAGAGAAAGTGTATGCATGTGTGGGCATGGAGGGGGGTGTCCTGTGCCATACAATGATGTCTCCTCACTGTGACTGTCACTTTTGCAGTCAAACATACAAACCTCAGGGATAAGTGGTCTTTAGCTGTATTTCTGGAAGTGGAGATGAGGCTGAACAAGGATGGGTTTTGTTTTCTGACTCCACAATAACTTCATTTCCCAGCTGTGTATCTGCTTTTCTAAGCTTGGAAAATCCAGTGCCAGTGGGTATCAGCTTGCAATAGAATAGTCAGAGACAGCTCAGGTGGAGACAGAACCTTGATGGATTCACAAGACCAGGTTGCCCTTGACAGTCACCATTCAAAACTTTTCAAGAACCAATGGGCTATAGACAGGAACCCTGACCTTGGGAACCTGAAACAGAGATAAAAGCAGAGCCCGTATTACTATTGTCTTAGTTAGGGTTTCTATTGCTCCAAAGACACAAGATGGCCACAGAAACTCTAACAAAAAAAGGTTTAATTGGAGGTAGCTTATAGTTTCTGAGGTTTAGACTATTATCATCTTCAGACAGAAATGATACTAGAGAAGGAGCTGAGAGTTCTATATCTTAATCTGCAGAAGTGAACTGTGACACTGGTATAGCTTGAACATAGGAGACCTCAAAGCCCACGCCCACAGTGACACACTTCCTCCATGAAGGCCACACAAACTACAACAAGGCCACACCTCACACTTCCTTTGGGGGCCATTTTTTTCAAACCCTCAGTATTTTTGTTTTTGAGGCAGCGTTTCTCTATGTAGCTTTGCGCCTTTCCTGGAACTTACTTGGTAGCCCAGGCTAGCCTCGAACTCACAGAGATCCGCCTGCCTCTGCCTCCCAAGTGCTGGGATTAAAGGCGTGTGCCACCACCGCCGGGCTCAAACCCTCAGTATTATCTTATAGCCCAAATCTTCTCTCCTTCAGATGTCTCAGTCCTGTGTGAGCAGAGACTTGAGTGTGTGCACTCTCCTCCACTGAGGATGCAATTTCCCCCCAGGAGATAAGAAGACTATATGAGTTTTGAGACCTCAGTATTTACAAGTAGAGATGACCAGAGCTCAGGTTCCCCTGTGTCTTCCATGAGGTCTGCTAGAAATTTCTTCTTAAACTCACAAAGAGTGTAAGTTTGTGATGGGATATCATTTGCCTTGATATATAAAATCCCTTGTTTAAAAACAGATAATACTGTATCTGTGTAGGTCCATGTTCTATAAAGGCTTTAGAGTGTAGGTCAGAGTACTGAGACTGTGAAGGCAGTAGATATGAGACTAGAGAATACTGCATAATGCATAATTTCAGAAATATTGACAATTAACATGTACATACATTGTGTCAATAAATGAGTTCTGTGAAAAATGTTTTAATAGTACTTTTAACAAACTTCTGGGAAATATACTTTTGTGGCAATACATTTGGATAAGAATATCTCTTACATTCTAAGAGATTAAACTTTTTGCTGGACCACACAGACAGAGCAGAAAAATACACTTTGAAGTCCTTCAGACTGTGATCAACTGTGTACTCGGGCTGTTTAACCTTTCTTTAAGAAAATATTGTAACACCCAGCCTTACTTGCCTAGGATTCCCCATATATTCAGCTTTTGCATAAAGTGATAAGGCATAGCTCTCACCTTATTTTGTGTGCTCTTCCATGTTCCTGACTGAAGATTAATGCATGTGTGTTTGTATATGTGTTATGATAATCTTTTGCTGAAAATACAAAATGTATGTTTAAATAAATTTTATAAAATGACTATCCATGATTGTCTAAAACAATATACAGATGCTGTTTGACAAAAAAGATATATGTAGTACTTATTTGAGTCAGATGGAAAAAGTTATTAATCCATTGTAAAACTCTCTTAAAATTTCTCTCAAAATCCCTTATTCTTTTCCCATGTGATGCATTCTGTGATGTTCAACAAATACAAAGCAAAGCTCTTTGTTAAGGACAGAGGGGGGAAAGGGGATAGGGAAAGGGAGAATGAGAGGGAGAGAGAGAGAGAGACACAGACACACAGAGAGATAGAGATCCAAGCAGATGGAGAGAGAGAGATGCAGAAGAAAAGATGGAGATGATACAGAGATTCAGATCCTACAAAAGATACAACAGAAGACAACACAGGAAGAGCCAAGTAGGGGATTAAATCTGGACTTGCACTTGGTTAAATGACATCAATGGGAGTTGTTTGATTCATTTCCCTAATGTGATGTGGAAACAGTATTGATGAATCCGAGTTTATTATCAATGTGTTCCACCAACTACAACACTTACATAAATGAATTGGAGTCAAAGCATAATTAAGATAAACTCATCAACTATTGACTGTTACAAAGAAATACTCATGATGTCGCAGCCATGAGACTCATTCAGAATACTGAGGAAAAAATGATAAGATGTGTTGCTCGATGAGACCAGTTATATTAAAAATTCAGTCCTGCGGAACCAGCTTAGGCTAGCACTACAGACTCGCCAAAGGAAAAGGAAGTCCCAGGAAGAGGAAGTCCCAGAAAAAAAAAAAAAAAAAATCTTCCTATTAAATCACTTGTATCTTTTCTTCATACTTCTCTTCTGTATGTTAATATGTTCATTGATCCTTATTCATAGAAGGCCTTATAGAAGTTTCTCAGGCTGGACACTTACAGACAATGTTTCCAGTCATTAGAGAAGTATGACAAATCCTACCCATGACCCCCAACACTATTCTCCACATAGAAAGATCTCAAAAATAATGTTACAGAAAATGGGGTTCTGAGTCATTTCCCTACAAGAATAGTAGATGTTATGGCAAATATCTATGAAATAATACCCTTAGCCTGACAATCTCCTAAGAAAACAATGCTCACCACACCTTAGTTTTTAGTCTGTGGCTTCTGTAATGGATTAACAAATGCCTGTCCACTACTGCTCATAACCAAAGTCAGGGACCTGTATAAACATTACTTATCATCAAATTATTAGAAAAGGAAACTTCCAAACAGTGACCAAACAGCTTGCCAGCCTACAAGTGGTTCACAGCCAAAGCAGCCAAACTGCTATCAAGGCTTGGAATAAATTTCCTGATATTAACACTTCTACAGGCATCTTTCCCACTATACACAGAAATCTACAGAGCCCTTTGTGACTAATTCTTTCATCTGCAACAAGCTATAGAGCAGCAGACAGATAATAAAGAAGTAGTGTCCACCTTATCTCTTTCAACTGCTTATCAAAATGAAAATTTTAACTGTAAAAAGCTTCATTTTGAAGTTACTAATACTTCTCATATGATTGCTGATTTGATAAAGCATCTCAAAATGATGGCACAGAGGAGCATAAGGCTCAGATTCTGGCTGTGTCCTTGTGGTATCCTAAGTATTTCAAATGTGGAGGGAACATGCAATTTACAGAAATAATAAAACTAAAACTTGCCAATCATCCTCAGAATAGTAAAATTCTCTCTAAAACACCTGTACAATGTAAGATGCATTTTCAATGGTCCAGTCTGTGTGGATCCAGAAGTGGTGACAAAGAGAATGGGATTTCAGGAAACAGGGGAATGAGCACCCAGGGCTGCTGATGACAGGATCAGGTCTCTATTTCCCCAGCTTTGAATCCCACTGCTCTTTCCCCAGTGCTATCTGAGCAGGAGCCCAGCTTGTTGTCAAAGTAGCAGACTCCGCACCCTGGGGACTCCACAATATAACACTCAGCTCCATCCCTAATCCTAAAACAATAAGAGATTTGATTACTACTGTCAAAAGCAATTCATGATCAGATGTATCAATAACTAAAGACATAAAGTTTTATTTCAAAGTAGAGGTTAAAGAATCTACTCCCAAATCTATGGGGATCCATTTCAAACTATCTTTTCTTCTTTTAGGGAAACCAAATTGCACCGTCAAAGGGGCTTTGTTTATACATGTGCTGTTGATTTCTCTTTTATTGGCCTAATTTATACTATACTTTATTCCCAGCTACTGCAGCAATAGTTCCAGTCCCTTAGATTTAAGAGATGTTTATACCATAATGTATTGCTACAATTTGTACTATTTTAGTTTATTAGAGATGAATCATGTCAAGAGAGATGGTCATTGGTAAACAGCTGGTCAAGGTATGGTGTATTCTAAGGGAATCCTGAATCAACATCACTTTATTCCCAGCGGTCCTTTAGAAAAGTTGACAAAGACCCTATAAGACTGTGAAATGACAGACAAAGGGACATGCAGAATGATTATTTTTGGGCAAGGTTCCAGGCTAATCTTCTCTGTCATCTCAGGCCCAGGGCAGCTTCCTGCTCCTTCAGGGTTTCTGACACACTCAGGATGTGGGTTGCAACACCGTGTCTCTTGCACAATAATAGACCCCAGAGTCCTCAGATGTCAGGTTGCTGAGATCCATGTAGGCTGTGCTGGAGGATTTGTCTGCAGTGAGTTTGGCCTTGTCTTTGAACTTCTGATTGTAGCCAGTACCACCATTTCCAGTATTAACATATCCAATCCACTCCAGGCCCTGTCCAGACCTCTGCTTCATCCAGTGTATACCATAGCTAGTGAAGGTATAGCCAGAAGCCTTGCAGGACAACCTCACTGAGAACCCAGGTTTCACCAGCTCAGCCCCAGACTGCTGCAGCTGGACCTGGGAGTGGACACCTGTGGAGAGAAAGGCAGAGTGGATGTCATTGTCACCTCAGTCCCTGTTCCTTCTTCGGGTTTGAAAGACCCTTACCTGTAGTTACTGACAGGAGGAAGAGAATAATCCAGCTCCATTCCATGGTGAGAACCTGTGTGTTCAGTGACTATGGAGAGGACACTGATCTTACGTTGTTGAGGGGATTGTACATCCTTGTATTTACAACCATAGACTCAAGTAATTTTCATATTCATGAGCAGGGTACTTCTTAGATAAGGACCTAGCACAGCTGGAGAAGAAAGAGGTAGGGGACACCTGGGCCATGCAGCAGGATGCTGAGGGTCAAATCCTAATCCTCTCTGAGGAAATTTATAAAATGCTCCTTCCCTGAGCCCTGTGCAGATGCTGAGAATATAACAACAGAATGTAAGCTCTCAATAGATGTGAGGCCTGAGGCAGTTGCTCCACTTTGTGAGAAGGATCTCAGATTGAATTACAGATGTGGTTGTGAGGATGATGGTGGTGATTTAAAATTTAAAACATGCTATGTTTTGAGAATTTGCAACCTCCTTTCAGAAACATGCAATTAATAGTTGCCATTCCAATAAATTGTATACTAAGAAACTCACCCAAACCACAAAAAGTAAATATACTTCAGAAATATTTGCACAAGAATGATTATTGCAACAACATCACATAACTAAATAACGGAAATAAACTATGTATCTCTCAACAGATGTTTTCATCAAAAAGACATGTTTATATAAACAACAAAACAGAAGTTTTTCATCTCCAAGGAATATGAAAATTATATCAGTTATAGAAAAATGAATGCAGCTAGAAATTATGTATGAAGAGCATCTCAGAAACACAGACATTAAATGAGACCCTCATTAGCAGTTCTTAGATACTACATACTTAGCTACAACTATGAATGCAAATACATGATGAAGTATAAATGAAATTGTCCAGTAGAATAAAGGTGAGGTAGGGAGGGGAAGGAAAATGAAGAGTAGAGATTATGGGGGAAATATACACACTGTACAAAATACATGTGGAGGAAAATGGTTAACAATTGTAAAATTGTTATTTTTACATCCCATAATTTAGAGTCTTTGAAATTTAAATCCATCTATAAAATATAGTGTGATCATATGTACACCCACTATGTCCCATTGATTCCTCTTGGGACCATAGAATAGGTCTCTCTCCCAACCTCCTGACCTCTCTGTTTAAATAACTAGCATCACAGTGAGTCCAGTCAGTTCCATTTATATACACATAGGTGCAGTCATTCATTAGTATATAAGAAACCTTCCAAAGAAAATGATTATGTTTTCCTCATCCATCATCAAATGCCAATAGATCCTCAGACTGGTGTGGGCCCTCAGGAGTTTATCTCCATCCATGTTATAGTTTTAAAAATTGTTATACTATCTTTTTTTGTTTGTTTGTTTTTTGAGACAGGGTTTCTCTATGTAGCTTTGTGCCTTTCCTGGAACTCACTCGGTAGCCCAGGCTGGCCTCGAACTCACAGAGATCCACCTGGCTCTGCCTCCTGAGTGCTGGGATTAAAGGCATGTGCCACTGCCGCCCGGCCTGTTATACTATCTTTACTGGTGAGCATAGATCTGGGAGTCCCCTCCACACCAACCTCATCTCTACTGGGGATTCTTGTCTCCACTGTACCCCCTTTTGATTCTGAGCTCACCTGCAGGTTGGTTTTTCATGGTTTGCACTGAAGTTATGCTATCTCCCTTAGCAATAACATATTCCTGCAACTTTGGTCCTCATAGACCTCATCTGCAGAGAGAAAAGGTTGTTGTTTATCTGGAGATGCTGACTGGATGTTTCAGAGATTGATTTTAAGTTGTTTCTAGACTATCATCAGTGATCCTCTAAATGGCAGCCTCCTCCTCCATGGGGACAGTTGGATCCAGCTCTAGCAGTTCTCTCTTGTAGTAATGTGACAACAGGAGAGAACAAAGTCTTGAATACCTTCTTCAGACTGTACCTGGGACAGAGCATCTGACGTCTGGGAATCACAATGAGTCATAAGCTCAGATGTATACTCCATGTATCCATGTATGAATTCCTCAGATATGCAGATAAAGGGGTCAACAGAAGAGTATATCCCACTGTGGTACTCACAGAAAAGTTAACAAGTCCAGAAAACTATACTCACATTCAGAAGGAAGTAGAAATGAAGCAAATATATGCTGTGACTCAATGTGTTCCCCACACTGCACATGCAAGCATTTAAAGGAATGAGGGGAGAAAGTAAATCTACTTGACAAGGATCCTCATGGTTGGAGGATATGTGTACTTACATAGTTTTATCTCTCCATTTCTACCTCTCCAGGTCCAGAGTCCACTTACTCTTGGATAAGGCATGTATTAGTTGAGCTTTTTCAGAAGCTGAATATTTTCATGGAAGAATAATGGATTTGCACTTACTCCATGAATGGGACAAGCCAAGAGCACTATGTAGGGATATGTGTGCATATGTGTTTAAATGTCACAAGTATAGCTTCAATTTTAAAACAAAAATAAATACAACATAAATTCAGGCTATTCATGTATATTTTGCTCTAATATCAGGTCATGAAACAGATGTACCTAACTAATGCTGTAGGATAGAAGGATCTGGGACCATTATGATGAATTCCTTATCTTCTATTTCTAGTCAGGACTGATATGATATCTTGTAGACTTGTAGTTCATGGGGAAATACCTTTTTTCTCATTGTAGAGGAATGCTTATCTGTGGTGATATTTTATTTTTGCTTTAATAAATTAAGCGTGTCTGGAGATCAGAGGAAAAACTCAGCCATCATAAGTAAACAAAGAAGTCAGGCAATAGTAGAACATGCCTTTAATCCCATCACTTGGCATGCAGGGATCTGTCTGGATCTCTGTGAGTTCAAGGCCACACTGGAAACCGAGCCAGGTGTGGTGGCACATACCTTAAATTCCAACACTAGTTAACCATGGAGGTATGGAGGTCTACAGACAGGAAATGACAGAGGCAGCTGCCTGCCTAGACAGTCATCCAAAATTCCTCTGTAACTTTGGGGAATCCATCTTTAGCCATATAGGCCTAGTCACTTCTCAGTATAGTCTCAGTCACTTCTCTCTGTGTCCTGTAAAATGTCTGGCCGTCTCCTCTGTGAAGCAGGAACCTGAAGAAAAATTTTGCCTTGTTTTGGCAAAATTTATTGGTCACTTTTTCATGGGTCCTGCATGTCCAGTCTATACAACCTTTTGTCAATCAGTCCTGACAAGAACAGTTTCTCCCCCAAATGGCTATTTTTGCCAAGAACATAAACTCCATATAGAGTGTCTTCAATGACCGTCTTTCTCTTTGAAGTAAATCAGTGCTGCCAGGACAGACATGTCTCACTATCCAGAAAGTCTAAGTTTTTAAAACATTTTAAATGCCATATTCTGTAAGTCTTTGAAGTGTTTGAAGATTACCTACCTAATTGAAATATAACATTCTATACCTAAAAAGCTTAACTAGCATGATTATAAGCTTGATTATCTTGGGTGGCTAATAATCTGCATTTCTTAATTATACATTACAATTTCAAATGAACTGCACAAACATAATAACTTAAACAAGAGTAGAAATATACACACAGTATAACACAATTAAATTTAAATTTATATAAAAACCTAAAATCTATAGCAATGTAAAATATTTATTCTATATTTCTACATCACTTATCGCTGCAATTCAGGGGGCTGAATGGTTTTATCTTGGCATTACATAATTTCTCTTGGGCTAAATAATATCTATAAAACCACATTTCATACTTTAGTACATGGGATACTGTTGCCCATCACAGGTTACAGTGGAAAGGAGTACATGTCTACTTAAATAGTATGGAGACTATCTCCTCTTACTATGTAATACATTCACAAAATTCTGGGCCCTGTGAGAATATAAATAAATACTATGAGCTTATTCTCTTGACTTAAAGTAATATTAGGATTATAATATGTGCAGATCTGATGCAATAAATGTGCAAGTGAGCAGGAGTTTTCCTTGAATACATCACATATTGATTTCTAGCTCCTTTTATGATTGTCCATTTACTATGTGGATTATTTACCCTTTTCCTCTGGCTAGGGCCTGTTTACATTGATCTAAAACCCTCAGCAATTCCTCCTGTAACTGTGCTGTATTTTACTCTTCTGAACACTACTTAAGGACCTGAGCACCACTTGTACAATTACTGAATCCCTCCATAAGGAGAAATCTGTCTGGAAATAGCCTCATATCTCCTTATTCTGATTCTCATAGATTGATGCATAGGGTTTGCTCAGTGGTCAGATATCTAAGATGCAGGAAGATCCAGTTTAGAAGATGTTTCTAGACATCTCTGGAGTGTCCCCTCTGTAACTTACCTCTGGAAGGAAGTTACAGACAACCTCTGCAGCCCATTCTTTTGGGAAAATGTCATGAATTGGCAACACTAACTACTAAACAGTCTACAGCAAATCACTGAGGATGACTGTGACACCCATGTATCCCAAAGACTGCAGGAGAATGTCTTATGTCACTGCATTCAGTGTTCTGTAACAGGCTGTGATTACAGGGCAGGGCACTGAGACTGGGGAAGACTATGAATGTGGAATCAGTGATCACTTCTTAATCTCAGAACCAATTCATAAAAGCTGATAAATATGAACTCATTTGGTGAATAAACTTTGTTAATAAAAAAATCAACAGCAACACTCATCATCACCTAGGAATTACACATTGATGTGAAGTGTAATCAAACATTTCTACTACAGAGTATTGACTCAATTATGGTAAACACATGCTCACATTGATATCAACAGGGGAATGTGTGGCTCAAGTTCACTAATTTAAAACCCCTGCTCTCTGAATCTTGCATGGAGGGTGTTCCGATCCGCAGTACTTAAGCACAAGCTTTTGACAAAGTCTTCAGGTTATTCATTCTGCTGCTCTCCTCCCCAGCTTCCTGATCCTTCAGTGTTTCTGACACACTTCAGATGTATTCTTGACACTGTTCTTTGTACAGTAATAGATGGAAGAGCCTCGGATGTCAGGCTGCTGAGCTCCTTGTAGACTGTGTTGGATTTTGTGTCTGTACCTTGTGTGGCTCTGTCCTGGAACTTATGTGTGTAGTTTCTTTGGCCAGTCCTTGGGAGTATCCATCCAATCCTTTCTGGCTCAGGTCTAGGTTTTGCCTTACCCAATTTATACAGCAAATGGGAAAGATATCTGAGTCTAAGTCCTTGCAGGAAAACTTTACTGAATCTCCAGGAATCTTCATCCAACACAAGACTGCCTCAGCTGAACCTAGGAGTGGATATCACTGTAGACAGGATGCTCAATCACTTTAGTCTCTGGCTCCCCATCAGCCCTTCTCCTAGTAATGCACTTAACTATAGCTGCTGCCACCAGGGAGAGGATGATCTGACCTCAGTCCACAGTGAGAACCTGTGTGCTCACAGACTGTGGACACATGAGGATTAATGTGGTGCTGCTGGATGTGTGGATATCCCTGTATTTACTACCACAAATTTTGTGGTTCACGTAATCTTGGGGAATGGTATTTCTCAGATCAAGACCTTAATCTTTTTGAGACAGAACAGGGAGAGTTTTAGTATGTTAGTCAGTGGGAGGATGAGATACAAGAATGAAACCTGTCTGGGGAAACACATTTCCTGCTTCATCCTGGTACCTGTGTGGACAGAACTCTTCCATCCCATCAAGAATCTAGTCACCTCATCAGTCTTCAATAAAGTGAACCACACATCAAAGGTTCAAGCATAACCTGAAACTCCTTAGGGTCAACCATATTTGTGATGCTGAGACTTTGCATTGACATTCTTGCCCCCATCAGACACTGGCACAGAGCTTTGGAGGCTTCTGTCCATTCTATACCAGTAATCAGCAGGAATGTGAACACTTCTGATAAAAGCTGGAAACTGGAATCCCAGGAGGGACAATTTTTCCCATAATGTTGCTAGGGTCCTGGAGTTCAAATACCCTTAACCTTTACTAATAAGTCTTCAAAAACAAGTATTCTATCAAGCAGCAGTAGGAATCTGTTCTGGAATTTAGAAACATCACTATGGATTTTATTTTATTTAACAAATAACCTCTCCAGTGTTGTAGCATGGAGATTTCACATGTTAACTACACCATGGTCTCTGACTGTAATAAGACCGGCAATGAAGTCCCAGAATATAGCATGAATCTTAAAGAGTCTTATTAATAAAATCAAACCTGAAGCCAGGTATTGGGGTGAACGCTGGAAGATCAGAGAACAAGAACAAGCCACAGCCACCTCACCTCGCCAGTTCCTCAGCTGATCCTGTTTCCTCAGACTGGAAACCTCTGTGTCCTCACCCTAATGGATCTCAGCTGACTTGCTGCTAAAAGCCTAAAAGCTTAACCAGGCTCTCTAGTTCCTCGTCCTCGTGCCTTAAATACCTTTCTGCTTTCTGCCATCACTTCCTGGGATTAAAGGTGTGTGTCACCATGCCTGGCTGTTTCCAGTGTGGCTTTGAACTCAGAGATCCAGACATATCTCTGCCTTTGGAATGCTAGGATTAAAGGTGTGTGTGCCACCATTTTCTGGCCTCTATGTTTATCTAGTGGCTGTTCTGTTCTCTGACCCCAGATAAATTTATTAGTGTGCACAGTATTTTGGGGAAGACAATATCACCACACTTTGCCATGCATCTTTCTAGGTGGAACTTCATTCTGTGTCCTCAGGAATTTTTCTTTTTGTTTGGATCTAAATTCCCCAAGCTTAGCATCTTATTCATGAAATGTCATGGCTAATGATTTTCAAAGACTTAGATGCATTTGCAATAAGCACAGTGAATGACATCTGTAGAGCTGAATAACCCACCACCAGCTCCAAAGAGTAGGTGAAGCCAATACCAAAGTATATGAGTCATGTGTACCTACACATGAATACTTGTGACCTGTAGGCACACATGTTAACCCCTAAAAAATGCTGCATATCACAGTAGAGATGCATTTGTAAGGAAAAAAGCAACATGATCACGAGTCAAGTGCATTTCACTCCCATACAAATTTGTCCTGGATTGAGAACTTTTCAGTGTCTCCTGGTACTTGAATATGCAATTCTGTATGTAAATGCATTTACTCTCTTCTATATTCGTGGCTTGCTATAAAGAGGGATTTTTGAAATCAAGCTCACATTCACAATATATGTTGTACATTGTTGATGCTTTTGTTTGCATGATATTTCTTCCTAGCAAATGCTGAAGTATGTTCATGCTATTGATTCTTCTGAAAGAAAGCCTAGAATTTACAATACAAACAACCTGGGCCTTTCAATTCTTCCCTAGTTGAAGAACTTTGAGGAACTGGAACCTGATTCTGGGAAAAAATAGATGCTTAGAGGCCTTTGATGTAGTGATAAGGTTCAGTGAGAATCAGCTACAAACATTTATATCAGATTGACCACAACTCTTGTTTACCATTGGTATACATGAAATTCATTGAAAAGACTTACTATAGTAGAAGAAGAACCTAAATGCTTATTAGCGATTGCATTGCATACTTAATGTTTTGCACAAGCAATGACATCATTGTTAGCATAAGTTTTCCCTTTTAAAATCAGGCAGGTTTTCATACTAATTTGTGCTCATCCCAACAGAATGAGTTTTATACAGCCATAAAGGTCTAGAGCATCACTCTTCTCTAGTCAATATTGTCCCTGATTGTGTCTTACTCTCATTACCATCTCTGTGTTACAAACAGCTACATACCCCCAGTTGACTTCCATGGGGTCGCCACCATGAGACTCATTCAGAATCTTAAGGAAAATGGTGATAAGTTGTGATGCTCTATGAGACAATTATATTAAAACAATTAATCTTGTGGAACCAGCTTAGGCTAGTAGGTTAGTCTCACCAAAGCAAAAGGAAGTCTCAGAAAATAATACCTTCCTACTAACCTTCCTACTAAATCTTGCATCTTTTCTTCATATGTCCCTTCAGAATGTCACTATATTGATTGATCCTTACCCAAAAAAGGCCTCAAAGTGTTCGTTTCCAGTCATTAGAGAAATATGAAGAGTCCTGCCTATGAACCAATCCTCCTTTCTCCATATAGAAAGATTTCAAAAATAATGTTACAGCAAATGGGATTGAGAGTCATTTCCCTACAGGAATAGTAGATGTTTTCACAAATATGTATGAAATAATACTCTTAACCTGACAAGCCCTTATGAAAACAATTATCACCACCCCTCAGTTTAGCCTGTGTCTTCAGTAATGGATTGACAAATGCCTGTCCACTGCTGCTCATAACCAAAGTCAGGGACCACTAGAAACATCATCAAATTATCAGAAAAGAAAACTTCCAAATAGTGGCCCAACTGCTTGCCAGCCCTCAAGTAGTTAACAGCTAAAGCACCCAAGGTGCTTTAATGGCTTGGAATAAAGCTCTTGGTATCAATACTCCCACAAGCATATTTCCCACTGTACACAGAAATATACAGAGCCCTTTATGACTTTATCTGTCATCTGCAAAAAGCTACAGAACATCAGGAAGAGAGTAAGAAAGCTAATTCCAATTGTCTCTTTTGTCTGCTTATTAGAATGCAAATTTTAACTGCAAAAAGCTTCATTCTGAAGTTGCTAATACTTATCATACTATTGCTGATTTGATAAAAGCATGCCAAAATGATGGCATAGAGGAGCTCAGACTCTGGCTGTCTTATTACGGCCTCATGTGTATTTCACATATGGAGAGCATAGGCCATTTACAAGAATAATATAGATTAAAATCTTGCTAATCATTCTTAGTATACTAAACCTCCTTCTAAAACACCTGCACAGTGTAAGATGCATTTCCACTGGTATAGTTTATGAAATAGTGGTGACAAAGAGAATCCAATCTCAAGAAACAGGGGAATGAGCACCCAGGGCTGCTGATGACAGGATCAGGTCTCTACATTCCCAGCTTGGAATCCACTGCTCTTTCCCAAGTGCTGTCTGAGCAGGAGCCCAGATTGTTGCCAAAGTATCAGACTCCACACCCTGGGAACTCCACAATGTGACACTCAGCAACACCCCTAATCCTAAAACAATAAGAGATTTGATTACCACTGCCAAAAGCAATTCATGATCAGATGTATCAGTAATTAAAGACATTAAATTAGATTTCATAGGAGAGGTTAAAGCATTTACCCCAAAATCTATGGGGACCCTTCCAACAAACTGCCAGTGCTTGTTTTCGGGAAACCAAACTGGACTGTGAAAGGGTGTTTGTTTGTGCACATGCTGTTGATTTGTCTTTTACTCGACTGATTTATATTATAGTTTATTCCCAATTACTCCACCAAAAGTTTCAGTCTCTTAGATTTAAGAGATATTTATAGTATCATGTATAGCCAAAGTTTCTCCTATTTTACTTTATTATAAAGGAATCATGTCAATGGACGTGGTCAGTGGTTAACAGCTTTCAAGGTATGGTGTACTCTAGGCGCATCCTGAATCAACATCAATTTATTTCCAGCTTTTTCCCTTTTGAAAAGCTGACAAAGATACTATAAGACTGTGAAATGACAGACAAAGGGACACTCAGAATGATTATTTTTTAGCTAGTTTCCAAGCTCATCTTCTCTGTCATCTCAGTCCCAGAGCAGCTTCCTGCTTCTCCAGGGTTTCTGACACACTCAGGATGTGGGTTGTAATACTGTGTTTCTTGCACAGTAATAGACCGCAGAGTCCTCAGATGTCAGGCTGCTGAGATCCATGTAGGCTGTGCTGGAAGATGTGTCTGCAGTCAGTGTGGCCTTGCCCTGGAATTTCTGAGCACAGCCAGAATTACCATTTCCAGGATAAATGTATCCAATCCACTCCAGGCCCTGTCCAGGCCTCTGCTTCACCCACTGCATATATTCATTAGTGAAAGTGTAGCCTGATGCCTTGCAAGACAACTTCACTGAGGACCCAAGTTTCACCAGCTCAGTCCCAGACTGCTGCAGCTGGACCTGGCAGTGGACACCTGTGGAGAGAAAGGCAGAGAGGATGTCATTGTCACCTCAGTCCCTCTTCCTTCTTCAGGTTTGGAACTGGAAAGCCTCTTACCTGTAATTACTGACAGGAGGAAGAGAATGATCCAGCTCCATCCCATGATGAGGACCTGTGGGCTCAGTGACTGTGGAGAGGACACTGATCATATGCTGTTATGGCTTGTAGACATTCCAGTATTTACCATCAAAGGCTCAGTAATTTGCATATTCATGAGTAGGGTACTTCTTTTATAAGTACCTAGTCCTGCTAGAGAAGGAGGTAGAGGACTCTTGGATCAGGCAGCAAGATGCAGAGGACCAAGTCTGAATCCTCTCTCAGGAAATGTATAACATCCTCCTTCCATGAGTTCTGTGCAGATGCTGAGGTTGTAACATCAGGACCTGAGGTCTCAGTAGGTTCAGTCCTGAGACATTTGCTTCACTTTGTAACCAGGTTGTCATATTTATTTACAGAAGGTGGTTGTGATGATGATGATGAGGAGGAGGAGGAGGAGGAAGAGGAGGAGGATAGTGATGGGAAATTTAAAACCTGCAAAGTTTGAAATTTACAGACTCCTTTCAGATATATGCAATTAATATTTGCCTTACTAAAAGATTATGTGCTGAGAAACTCACTCAAATGACCAAAAGTAAACGTGCTTCAGAAACAGATGAACAGCAATAATGATTGCAACATCACAATAACTGAATTATGGAAACAAACTATGTGTCGTCAACAGAGGATTTCACCATGAAGACATGTTTATCTAAGCAGCACAACAGAAGTTTTTCATCTGCAAGGAATATGGAACTTACATCAGTTATAGAAAAATGGATGCAATTAGAGATAAATGTATTAATTAAGAGAAACCCAGAAACACAGGCATTAAATGAGACTCTCATTAGTAGTTTTTAGATATTCCATACTTGCATACAACTATGAATGCTAATACATAATGATGTATTTGTGAAATTGTTTAGTAAAATAAGGTAAACCCAGAGCAAAAGAAAGTAAGGGTAGAGATTATGGGGGAAATATACACAGCATACAAAATACACAAGTATGAAAACTCTAAAGAAAGGAAACCACAGAGTTTACAAAGTCCCCTCTGCAAACATTTCATCTCTCTACTGGAGATTCTTGGCTCCATTGTGCCCCCTGCTGGTCATGAGCTCCCCTGTAGGTTGGTGTGTCATGGCTTACACCGAAGTCGCACAAATGTAAAATTGTTATTTTTACCTTTCACAATTTATAATTTATATCTTTGAAATTTTAGTCCATGTGTAAAATACATTAAGATCATATGTAAACCCACTATGCCCCACTGGTTCTCTATGGGAACTTCCAATAAATCTCTCTAGCAACTTCATGATCTCTTTTGTTTCATTAACTAATAACACACTGAGTCCAGTCTGTGCTGTCTATATACTTGTAGGTGGGTCATTCACTAGTACATAGGAAACCTCCAGAAACATTCCAAAGAAAATTGATTATGTTTTCCTCATCCACCATCAAATGCCAAAAGATCCACAGCTTGGTGTGGGACCTCAGGAGTTTCTCTCCATCCATTTCATAGTTTTAAAAATTGTTATACTATCTTTAGTGGTGAGAACAGGGTACATATGTACCAAGGTGAATGTGTGACCCTCAGAGGACAACTTATGGAATTCAGTTCTTATGTCCTATTACATGGATCCAAGCAATCAAACTGATATGGCTAATCTTGGCACTAGACACTTTTACCTGCTCAGCTACTTCCCAGGCTCTCACACAACAAAATGAACTCAATGGTATTTTTATAAATGTTTTCTCTCATATCACAATATTGTGCATTTTTTGTTTCACTTTCTTCTGCCTGTATATCATGGTCAGAGTTGTGCTTTTTAGGATTTTGTGTATGCTTGTGTGTGAGTATTTATTTTTTATTTTTGTTTGGTTTTATTCCCTTTTTAAATTTTTTTTGTCTATTTGTTTATTTTCCTACAAAGAGAAAGACAGGGTATGGAGTTGGGTAGGGGAGGACATAGGAAAGATTTAGGAGTAGGGGGAGGGGAATCAGGGATCAGAAAACACTGTATGTAATTTAAAAAAATAATTGTAAAAAGTAAATGAAAACTGAATAATATAAACAAGAAAATATAAACCTGTGAAGTGTTTAACCAAGAAACTTTACTGTGTTTGAGCATGGAAACATCACATGTCAATCACAGCAGATGCAGGTCAGCTAGTAGACCCAAGAAAGGAAACCACAGAGTTTACAAAGTTCCCTCTGCACACATTTCATCTCTCTGCTGGAGATTCTTGGCTCCATTGTGCCCCCTGCTGGTCATGAGCTCCCCTGCAGGTTGGTGTGTCATGGCTTACACTGAAGTTGCACTGTCTCCCTGGATCAGTAACAGATCCCTGAAACTTCAGTGCTCACAGAGCTCATCTGCAGGGAGAAATGGCTCCTGTTTACCTGAAGATGCTGACTGGATGTTTCAGAGATTGATTTTAAGATATTTCTATACTATCATTAATGCACCTCTCGATGGCAGGCTCCTACCTGAGGAGAGTTGGATCTGGCTCTAGCAGTTCCCACTTGCAGAGAGAACAAAGTCTTGACTACCTTCTTCAGACTATACCGAGGATCGAGCACCTGATGTCAGAGAACCATAATGAGTCTGAAGCTCAGATGCAGCCCCCCATGTATCCATGTATGAATTCCTGCAACAAACAGATAAAGGGGTCAACAGAAAGAGGAGAACATGCTGTGGTGCACACAGAAAAGTTAACAATTTCAAAAAACACACTTCACTTGCATTAAGAAGGAAGTAAAAATGAATTAAATATATACTGTGACTCAATCTGTTTTCCACACTGCATTCGTTTGTGTTTAAAGGAATTAGGGGAGAGAGGAGATCTGCTTGACAAGGATCCTCTTGGGTTGAAGAGAAGTGTACTTACACAGCTTTATCTCTCCATGTCTACCTTTTCAATTCCAGAGTGCTCTTTTGCTTGAACAGGGCATGTGTTAATTAAGCTTTTCAGAAGCAGAACATTTTCATGGAAGAAGGATAGATTTGACATATGCTCCCAGCAATGGGACAATTCAATAGCACTATGTAGGGATATGTGTACATGTGTGTTTAAATGTCTGAAGTATAGTTACAATATCAAAACAAAAATACATAAACTCAGGATATTCATATGTATTTTGCTCTAAGATCAGTTCACAAATAAGATGCACCTAATGTTGCAGGATAGAAGGATATGGGAAGAGTCTGATGTACTTCTCTTCTGTCACTGGTCAGAATAGATATGATGTCTTGTGGACTGTTAGTTCACAGGACAACACCCACTTCTCTTTATAAAGCAGCACTTATCCCTACAATTCAGGATGCAAATGTGGTTTTATCTTGGCATTTCAGAAACTCTGTTGTGCTGAGTAAGGTCTATAAAGCTGCATTTCATAATCCAGTACATGGGATGCTGATGGCTACCATAGTCTGCAATGGACAGGAGTGCATGCTTACTTAAATAGCATGGAGAAATCCTCTTACAACATAATCCATTCACAAAATTCTTGGCTCTGTGAACATGCATAATTCCTGAGGCCCTCCACAGGGAAGACTGTATTTAGAAATGGACTCATATCTCATTGTGATTCTCACAGATTGATGCTCATGGTTTCCTCAGTGGTCATATATGTAAGATGCAGGAAGATCCAGTTTAGAGATGTTTATGTACATCTCTGGAGTGTCCACTCTGTAACTTGCTTCGGAAGGAAGTTACAGACAACCTCTGCAGTCCATTCATCTGGGAAAATGTCATGATTCAGCAACACTAACTACTAAACAGACTTCAGCAAAGTATTGAGGATGACTGTGACACACATGTATCCGAAAGACTGGAGGAGAATGTCTTATGTTAAGGTGTTCACTGTTCTGTAACAGGCTGTGATTACCGGGCATGGTATTGAGACTGGGGAAGACTAGGATTGTGGAATCAGTCATCACAGCTTAGTCGAAGACCCTATTTCTTTTTTTTTTTTTTTTTTTTTTTTTTGGTTTTTTCGAGACAGGGTTTCTCTGTGTAGCTTTGCGCCTTTCCTGGAGCTCACTTGGTAGCCCAGGCTGGCCTCGAACTCACAGAGATCCGCCTGGCTCTGCCTCCCGAGTGCTGGGATTAAAGGCGTGCGCCACCACGCCCGGTGAAGACCCTATTTCTAAAAGCTCCTAAATATGAACTAGTTTGATGAATACATTTTG